>NW_008623686.1:0-6392 GCF_000691845.1 Merops nubicus
TCTGCTCTCCTTCCTTCTACTCCATGTGACTGAAAGAACACGGTTAGACATCTCTCGGGGTGTTTTTTTTCTTTTCCCACGAGGCTCTCCCAGACCAGGCTGGGCAGCCCTTGTGGGCCAGGGGAGCAGGATGAGGCCAGAAAGTCCAGGAGACAGCCCCACCCATCCCTCCAGATTTGTGCCCCATGGTGCCCATGAGCCCCAGCCCGCCCCCAGCTTGAGAGGTCCCTCAAGGAAGGCTGAAGATGGGCTATCCAAAAATAACTGCTACAGCTCAGGAACTCACCATCAGGCAATGGGGTCCCCATCCCCACTGGACAGCCCCTCTGCTCCCCAGGGCCCAGCACCCAGCACCCAACCACCAAGCCAGGCTGGTTCCTGCCCAGCTCCCCACAGGGCAACCATGGCAGCAGTGGGGCAGATACGAGGGCAGGAGTCACCCACAGACAACCTCACACAGCTTGAAGAAGGTCTGCTGAGCACCCTCTGCAGAAGCTGAGGTGCTGGAGACGGTTCTTCCGCAGCTCTCAACGAGCTGGGGTTACCTGGGATGAGTTTAGCTCAGCTGAGGCTTGCGTGAGCTGGCTCCCCGGCCTCCTGTGGGTCCCGTCAGGTCTCTCAGTGTTTACCCCCGTGGACACTGATGGTGCCCCTGGGCTGTCCTGCCTGGGGGCAGCGCTGGGCAGAGGGAGCACAGTCAGAGCCAGAAAACCAAGCAAGCCCCAGCAGCATCCCCCTCTGTCACCAAACTGGGCTCTACTGCTGCCGGCTCCAGAGCCTCTGCTCTTCATCAGTGGCTTTCGCTCCCTGCAGGGTTAAATTTTATTTATTTTATTTTATTTTCCATCTAAGACCTGAATTCCCAGGTTTTGCTTCACGTGCTGTTTGCAGCACAGAGGTGGGGGTGTCCCTGTGGTCCATCCCTTTTCTGTTGGTGCCTCCAGGCCAACTTTCGCTGCAGGAGGAGAGAGCTCTGCGAGGCAGGAAGGCACAGACACCCCTCCCAGGTTCAGCCTCTGCTCTGCTGATGCTCCTGGATGTCACAGGGGTCAGAAGAAGCCGTTTCTGGCCATGGCTCAGTTATTAACATCAACCCCTTCGCTGCCCCTGCCCAACAGGACACCATGCCCGGGGAGAGGGACCTGTCGGGGACCCCTCACAGCCCTGGAAGCCACAGCCTGCCACAATCCTCATTCCTGATTCCTTTCCCAGGCTGTTATTTGGAAGATGATGGCTGGGGAGCTGGCAGCAGGGGGTGTTTGCCCATGGGGTGCAGGAAACAAAATATTTTCTAGTTCTGCCTGCCCCCAGGCTTGTCTCACAGGAGGAGCTTCACCAGGCAAGGATCACAGAAAGGAGAAGTGGAAAATATTGGAAGTTTGGGCACGGATGGCACATAGCCATTTTTTCCCAGAGAGCCTGGGAGCTCCTGCAGACACTGCCAGGGGAGATTGGGTCTATCACCCACCCTGACTGTGGTTACAGGGAGACCAGTGTGGGGCTGCTGGTGGGTTCCCTAAACGAGCTGGTGGGATGAGGAGTGGGACTGGGGGAGACGAGGGGTCACTCAGGGCTGAATTTGTGTTCATTATGCCCCCCCTCCCGTGCCATCTTCTGCACAGCACTCAAATACAGGTTATAATATTGCTGCATTTCCTGCAAGCCTTTCAGCCCAGTGCCCTGATTCAGACTGCCCAGCAGGTGCCCTCACCCAGGTCTGGGGGGTGCCCCACACCAGGCTCCCCACACAGCACACATGTGGGGTCACGGCTGCTGCAAGGAGAGGAGCCCAGGCTGGGTTCAGACCTGCTGGGCAGCTGCTGGATGTGGGTGGGGGCACCCAGCTGAGCTAAATCTTCCTGGATCCGAGCCCAATTTTAGTGCCCCCCTCCCCCCTTTTACCCCTTGGTGCTGATGGGGGGTGGTGGGAATAGGGCTGAGCTCTGGGGGCACCAACTGAGCTCTGGGGGCACCAAAGCAGGGCCAGGACAGGGGTAGAAGAGGAGAGTGAGGTGCTGTGTCTGGGGGTGCCCAGCAGTCCCCCCAGCACTGCAGACCAGGCAGTGGGGCCCACACCTCCGTGGGGACCCACCCCCTCCAAGGCAGGAGACCCCACCTGGCTGCTGCTTGGCCCTGGGGGTGACAGACAGGCCAGGGGTGCTGATTGCTGGGTTGATTAAATGGACTGATGAAGGCAGCAAGGTTCCTGCAGTGGCAGTGAGTGACAACCCTGCCAGCCCCTGAGCTGGGAGACTTTTCACCTGCCCAGCAGCTGGCACCCCACGTGGGTTCTCAGGGCAATGTCTTCCCCACGCAGCCTCCCTGCCAGGGGAAGTGAGAGGAAAAGCCTTGGGTTGACTGACTTCTTCCCTAAATCCAAGGGAGAGACTTTTTATCCAGAGGAAGCTAATGCAAACTGTTAGAGATGAATAAATGGAAGAGCTGCCCACAGTCTGGTTGGCTCACAGGGAAGAAATTTGTCTCACTTTAGAAAAAGGACCTGGAGGTACGAGGGCCGTTGACTCATTCATTGCACTGTTATCTGCCAGGGAGGTTGTGACATCAGAGCAATTAAGACAAACTTTAGTCTATAAGTTCATGCCTGCAACCTCTAGACTTCAAAAGAAGACAAACGACCCCTCCAAGGAAGGAAACAAAGTCTTTTCCAGGCTGCTTCCAGAGTAACATTCAGGATTTGCAGCAGTTCAGGAGGAATTTCTCACTGTTCTTTCCTTTTTTTTAAGCTGCTGGTATATAATAAACTACTTCAGCTGTTTATTTTTATATTTTTTTTTTTAGCAAAAGTTTATTTCTAACACAAAGACAAGCGAACAAAACCCCCAACCTCCTCCCCCAGCCAAACCAAACCCCCCAACCCTGCCTTTCACCCTCCTCCTCTCCTCTGGGGCTTCTTAACAAGTGTCTTCACGCAGGGACTAAACAAATCTGTGTCTGCAGGTGGAGGGGGGCACAGGAACTGCCCCAGCAGAGCTGAGGGACCTCCACACAAGCCACAGGCTGCTGTGGTAGCACAGGGCAACTCTGCAGCCTGTCCTCTGGCCCTGCTGGCCAGGGCTGCTCTCCCTGTACAGCCAGAGGCCAGGGGACATCTCAGCTCTGGGGCTGCCAGGTCTGGCTGGTGCCCACCCAGCTCCATCCCCCCAGGGGAGCACTGTCCTCCTCCTCCTCACCTCCTGCCACTGCAGCAAAACCTCAGAATCACAGAACCATCTGACTTGGAAGAGACCCTTAAGATCCTGGAGTCCAACCATCCCCCAGCACTGCCAGGTCCCCACTGCCCCGTGTCCCTCACACCACATCTCCACAGCTTGGAAACCCCTCCAGGGGTGGGGACTCCACCACTGCCCTGGGCAGCCTGGCACAGCCCTGGGCAACCCTCCAGGGGAACAAATTGTTCCTCAGGGACAACCTCAACCTCCCCTGGGGCAACTTGAGGCCATTTACCTCTTGTCCTGTCCCTTGTTCCTTGGGAGCAGAGCCCGACCCCCCCCTGGCTCCAGGCTCCTGTCAGGAGCTGGGCAGAGCCAGAAAGCCTCCCCCCTGAGCCTCCTTTGCTCCAGGCTCAGCACCCCCAGCTCCCTCAGCTGCTCCCCCCAACACTTGGCCTCTAGACCCTTCCCCAGCAGCTTCATTGCCCTTCTCTGTCCCCTCAAGGTCCTTCTTGGAGTGAGGGCCCAAAACTGAACCCAGGATTCAAGGTGCAGCCTCCCCAGCACCGCGTCCAGGGGACAATCCCTGCCCTAGTCCTGCAGACCCTTTCTGGATTTACAGATCAACCTGCAGGGCCAGAGCATGGCTGCTCTTGGCACCCTCCACCACGCTGTGCTGACTTTTGGCTGGGGCCTCTCAGCAAACCTGAGCCACGGCAGCAGAGGCACCACTGGCCCCCCGACAGCAGGGTGCTGCTGTGCCTCTGCTGCAGAAGGGCAGCCCCTCAGCTCCTCGCAGGACGGGCCACTCCACATCCTTCTTTTGCTGGTTTGTCTGCTTTTGTTCTACAGCTAAACCCAGCACCATGTGGGTGCCTGCATTAGAAGACAGCCAACAGCTCAGGGAACCTCTGACCACTCAGCCTGGCAGTCGTACAATAGCAAAAGTCCAACAGTTTAAAAAATACTCTGGAGCCAGGAAATATACAATACATTCAACAACAAAAAAAATATAGATATAAAATACTCGCTTTAAGGCTGTGAACAGTTTAACTGGAGATAATCTGAGGGGTGTTATATTGCTCAGCAACAAAAGAAACGTGGTAGAAAACTCCTTAACGTGGCGGTGAGGGAAAAAGCAGCAACAAAACCCCTGGAAGAGTTTTTTTTTTGTTTAGTAAAATAGGATCCAGAGAGCCCAAGAGTCTGAAGCGTGGGGCTGGCAGGGCAAGCTGCTGGCTGGCAGGGGGCTGGGAGGCAGCCCAGCTCACTGTGGCCCCTGGGTGGAGCGCCGTTCCTCCAGCATCCTGCACACCCACATGGACACCACCTCCGCGTTCCCGTCGTTGTACTGCACGATGAAGGGGTGGCCCTGGAAAGAGGGAGAGGCAGAGTCAGCCAAGGGGAACACAGAAAGGTTTGGGGGTTTGATTTTGGTTTTATAAAGGACGTTGCAACACGCTGTGGTTATGGTCACAAAGAGGCAATGAAGCAGGGGTTCAAACCAGTGAACTTCCTCTTGGTTCTGTGTGATCCATGGGGTCTGTTCGTACAGAGCAGGGAGGGCTGGGGGAACCCAGGCTCCTCACTGAGGTCCTAGCCCAGCACTCCTCAAAATTATGGATTTATTTATTTTTTTAATGTTCAATTAACTCTGTGTTTTGAATCAGCTTCTTTCTAGGACTGCCTGCCAGGCTCTCCAACTTCAAAACAATGTTTTGGTAAAGATATCCTAATCGACTAGTTGGCTTGTAAAGGTCTGTGAGCTCTTCATTTTAAAGTTGCCCTCTTTAATCATAGAATGGTTTGGGTGGGAAGGGACCTTTCAAGGTCACCCAGTCCAACCCCCCTGCAGGGAGCAGGGACATCTGCAGCTAGAGCAGGGTGCTCAGAGCCCCGGCCAACCTCACCTGGGATGGTTCCAGGGATGGGGCAGCGACCACCTCTCTGGGCAGCCTGGGCCAGGGGCTCACCACCCTCAGGGTTGAACATTTCTTCCTTCTCTCCAGCCTAAATCTCCCTCTTTTAGTTTCAAACCCTCCCCCCTGGTCCTGTCCCAACAGCCCCTGCTCCAAAGTTTGTCCCCAGCTCTCTTGAAGGCCCCTGAAAGGACCTGCCCCTGTACAAATGCCCCATCCACTCCTGTCTGTGTCCTTCACTTTATTGTTGGAAGCCTGACCTGGTGTACAGGCACCCCTCCAATGGACAGCTCTACAAATGATCTAGGAAAAAAAACCAATATCCCTGCAAGTGTTAAATCCTTTTGGGGACCTGGTCACTGAGCTCTGTGCCTGGAGATGCAGCAGGACCTGGTGCCAGGCTCTGCAGGGCTCACAGCATCTGCAAGAGGGGTCTGTTCATGCACCTACCTGCTAGAACACGTCATGTGGAGTGATGGGTTACCAGAAATGAAAATATCACCCAAGTTATAACTGAAATAGGTCTTCATGAGGAGCTACTGGGGGAATTAACTATGATGGAAAGAGGGGTGATGATAAAATGTTTTCAGCCATGAATTACACATTATTGCAGGCCCTGGAAGACTGTCTTAGACACCTAGGAAAATCACACCAGCATCTCAGGATGGAACAAAACCACGGCTTGCCATTTCAGCAGCCAGCTCAGGCAGCTCATGTCTCAGTCTGGCCCCACTCCTAGAGATGGGAAGGTGCCATCTTCAGAAGAATCTCAGATGAAGTATAAAAATCCACAGGAAACCAAGCGCCGCAGTTACAGCAACGACTGAGGGAAGTTGATCACCAGGAGAAACCCTCACGGGTGGTGAACACCTCCCAGCTTCTGCTGCACTCAACTTCACAGCTCCTGCAAACAGCACCTGAGAGGAAGGGGAGCAGCTCTGGGGGGGCGTGGGGAGGGTGACATACATGTGGGAGCACTCTGGTGCCAAGAGGTTGACTACTAACTAATCCACGATGAGGAGAAGGTGACACGGAGAATGCTGCTGCTGCTCCGCAGCCTGGATTCACAGAGGTTCTCATGAACCTCTTTCAAGGTTCAAGGTTTTAAGTTCAGAGAAGAAAACCCCTTCTCAGATTTGTCAGTGCTCGCAGAACAATGCCCCGAGGGCTGGAACCCCTCTGCTGGGAGCCCAGCAGGAGAGAGTTGGGCTGGGGCAGCCACAGAGGAGAAGGCTCCAGCTGGGGAGACCTGCTGGGGGCTGCCAGGACTGGCAGGGGCCTGGCAGAAAGCTGGGGAGAGACG
>NW_008623686.1:6531-14798 GCF_000691845.1 Merops nubicus
TGCCCCATCCCTGGCACCATCCCAGGTGAGGTTGGCCAGGGCTCTGAGCACCCTGCTCTAGCTGCAGATGTCCCTGCTCCCTGCAGGGGATTTTGACTAGACTGACCTTAGGAGGTCCCTTCCAACCCAAATGATTCTGTGATTCCTACCAAGGATGAGCTGCAAGCCATTAATTTTATCTCCAGGCCTTTGAAATCATGGTCAGCTGATACCTGCCACAGTTTGCTCTTTATAACTGCTACAGAAATAGGTATTTTCCCCCAATTTTCCATTTTTTTTAAGCAAATTGCTTCCTTTCAGGCACTCCTAGCTGCAAACAGCAACTTCAAATTTGTCAGACAGCTCTGAATTTCCCACCCAGGCAGATGCATGTGTGCTCACACTCAGTCACTGCTTGGAAAACAGTCCACCAAGGAAGAACCACTCATCCAGGAGTCCCAGGGTCCACTCAAGGATGGCAGCAGACAGTTCCATGCTACCAAGAGAAGATGGATGATCTGAAAATGATGCATTTAAGTGCACAGATGCTTCTGGCACCGAGCATCTGGGCAATGTCTTTTTCCTTCCAACACCTGGCAACTCAAAATCTTCAGCTTTGGTCCTGAATGTCTAACATCAGGAGTAACACTAAGGAAAGGCAGTACCCTTGGGTTTTTATTTCTTGTTCCAGATGTGGATGTCCACATATATTTGGGTTTTGCTGTTTTACTAAGCAGAAAATATCTGAAATATTTGGGTTTTACTTGGTTCCTCCTCATGAAAATGGATCAGGGAGAGCACCATCAGACACCCACCGACAGGAGTCCTGGCGTTTGTTCCTGAGCCACCACGTACTCTCCAACGTGACCTCCACAAAGCTGCTTAATCTGCCTCAGCCTCATGGTTAAAAAGGGAACGAGTGATGGTGACCTCCCACGAGAGTGCTGTGAGAATCAGCACGGGCCTTTCCCTCAGCATCTTGGTGCTTTTGGGTGCCAAAGCTGCCAGAATAAGCAAAGTGCTTATAATAAGCAAGGTAGCCCAGAAGCGGCCGCTTTAAACAAAACAACAGTCAAGGACAGCAGTGAGAAGGAGGGAAAAACAATCAAGAGCTCACAGACAAGGAAGGGCAGAGGCATCTGGGGCAATTAAACCCCAGCCAGGCCCCTTCTGCCCTGAATCTCCTTTATGATGGAGAGGCTCTGCAGAGGAAGACACCTCAGCACCTCATGCCCAGCACATACCCTTGCATTTAAGCTCCTCGCAGCCCACCAAGGGAGGCTGCAGGGGTGTTTTCACTAGAAGCTGCTTTTCAGGATCTGGTAGTGGTGTGGTTTTTTTTTTTTTTTGTGTTAATTTGTTTTTAAACAGGGCCTGTGAGAAGAGATTTCCACCCAAGCTAAGCCCACGGTGTCAGGGGGACACGTCTTTGCAAACCTTGGTGGGCAGCCCGTGGAACGTTCAGGTCACCTGAACAAAGAGGTCACAAGGGCCCCAAGGATGTGCAGGATCCACAGATGGCCTGTGAAGCCCATGCCCAAACCCCTCTGCTGCTTCTAACACCCGACCTTGCGAGGCCACCCCTGGCTCAGCAGCATCTCTCCTGCAGCTGCAATGACAGCACACATCAAAGAGCAGCACAGGCTTGTGCACAATGCACGGCACGAGCCCAGCAAACTTGTCCTTGGCCTGCTTACAGCAACGTTTGAAGGGAAAAGGCAACACAAACTATGGCAGAGGGACTTGGGGGTGGCTTAGCATCCAGAAATGTCTCAGGGAAAGCATTTAAGATGTCCTCCAAGGTCTCCAAGCCACTGTGGCTGAACCTGCAGCAGTCTCCTCTGCTCTCAGCAATTTCTTCACGGAGTCACCCTGATGGGTTCTCTACGTTTTGCTGCTATTCAGCACCTAGTGCCTCACTCCTCCCTTTTCAGGCATCCAGAGCACTGCAACCATTAACTCCTGCAGTGCAAACCACACACCCCTCAGAAACCAATGCCTTAAACTGGAGATACTTTTGGAAGGGAGAGGGAAGGGGCTGGGAGATTACACAGGAAGGGAAGACAGGAATAAGGAGAATAAAAAAATCAGGTAAAAATCAAAACTGCCAAAAGGAGAAGTGCAGCTGCACCACTCCAGGTCTAGAGCAAGCCCAGGCTGCAGGATGGGGCCGGGACAAACTCTCACCTCAAGAAAATAAAAAACAAAAGTCAAAAATTCTTGGACGCTATTAATGAATTTTGGTCATTGAGTGTCTCGATCTCAAAGAAAAGTCCCAGCCCTGATCATGGAATCTCTGAATGGTGGGACTGGAAGGGACCTCTGGGACTCATTTAGTCCTGTGTCCTGGAGCCCTGTGTCCAGTTCTGGGCTCCCCAGTTCCAGAGAGACCAGGAGCTACTGGAGAGAGTCCAGTGGAGGCTCTGAAGCTGCTGAGGGGCTGGAGCATCTCTGTGCCAGGACAGGCTGAGAGCCCTGGGGCTGTGCAGCTGCAGAAGAGAAGCCTCAGAGGGGATCTGATCAGTGCTGAGCAAGAGCTAAAGGGCCCCGGGGGGCAAGAGGCTGGGGCCAGACTCTGGTCAGTGGTGCCAGTGACAGGACAAGGGGCAACGGGCACCAACTGGAACCCAGGAGGTGCCACCTGAGCAGGAGGAGAAACTTCTTTGGGGTGAGGGTGGCCGAGCCTGGAGCAGCTGCCCAGAGAGGCTGTGGAGTCTCCTGCTCTGGAGAGATCCCAAACCCACCTGGCTGTGACCCTGGGCACCCTGCTGTGGGTGAGCTGCTGGAGCAGGGGGTTGGATGAGATGATCTCCAGAGGTCCCTCCAACCCCCCCATGCTGCAGTTGTGTGATACTGTAATTCTTAAACACCCAGCCTTTAAAAATACCTGGCAATTAGCACAGGCAGGAGCCCCAGGCAGCAGCCAGTTGGTTGGAAAGCCACCAGCACAGCACCCTGGGCAGGACAGCAGTGGTCTCCAGAGCCCCTGGTGAGCGTGGAGAGGGCAAGGTCAGGCAGGAGGGGGCTGGGGGCAGCCCCCGTGACTGTCAGCCAGCCTAATTCCCTGTGTCAACTCCGAAAATGAGATAAACAATGACAAACCAGGCTTTTTAAATGAACTTGTCTCATCTCGTTCTCTTGACGAAGGGTAGGCTTCCCCAGCTGCAGTGTCCCACCAGCCAGGTTAACTCTTTCCAAGGGGAGCCCCTCGCCGAGGGGGATGGAAATGATTCCAATATCTGACATGAAAGGAAAAGGGCAGTGCCCCCCTGTGCACACAGCCCTGGCTGCTCACACACCATCCATCATTTAACCCAGGCAATTAAATGGCCATTATTCAAAGGTAAAAGTTCCATAATTTTACCTAGACTTAAAACTGAGCGATTTGCTTTCTCCTCTGGCCTGAGGAATCTTCAGTTCTGATATTAACCTACTCAGGACTTATTTCAACACAGTGACCATCACATCCTTTGGAGGACTGCAGAGCCACGGGGTCTTCTCCAGCACCACATGTGGCTCTGCTCGCTGGCACTGTTGTAGGGGTGAGGCTGAAGTGTCCAGGGGAGGTGGAAGTTCTCCTAGGACACAGCCCTAACACAGGGCCTGAGCATCACCCAGATCTGGGCTGCCTCAGTCCTTTCAGCTATTTAGTCTGATCATATCTAAGAGTTTACACTGCCTCTCCCACCCAAGTCAAGATCAAAGCTTCACAAGAGTCTATCCCATAAATAGGTTCCTCTGCCACTGACTATAAACCCCTTGTGTTTGGGTAGCACCACGGAGGTGTGGACCAACACTGAGGTACCTAAAGGACAGGCAGATGATAAATAACATCCCTTAAGCAAGGGTTCTGGGATTTCAGAGGACTTCCCAGGCAGAAAACGAGTGAGGGTTTGTTATGAGACTAATTTAAGGGGTGCATGAGATCAGCCTTAGCCAGGATGGTGACAGGACACTCCAACATGAAATACTGGCTGCTCACCAATTTCCTTGTAAAACTGCAAAAACGACAGGGTGGAGAGGCAGCACGAGCTACTCGGAGCTGCCCTGGAGGACAGAGGAGGGTCAGTGCTTGCTCACTGCATGGCTCTGCTACCAAGTGTCCAGCATGGAGAGAGAGCTGTACCACTGCACGAGGACTGAAGGGCAGGATCACAGAATGGTTTGGGTGGGAAAGGACCTTTCAAGGGCAAGTCCAACCCCCCTGCAGGGAGCAGGGACATCTGCAGCTAGAGCAGGGTGCTCAGAGCCCCAGCCAACCTCACCTGGGATGGTGCCAGGGATGGGGCAGCGACCACCTCTCTGGGCAGCCTGGGCCAGGGGCTCACCACCCTCAGGGTCACACATTTCTCCCTTCTCTCCAGTCTCAGTCTCCCTCTTTGAGCTTCAAACCCTCCCCCCTTGTCCTGTCCCAACAGCCCCTGCTCCAAAGTCTGTCCCCAGCTTTCTGGCAGGCCCCTGGCAGTCCTGGCAGCCCCCAGCAGGTCTCCCCAGCTGGAGCCTTCTCCTCTGTGGCTGCCCCAGCCCAACTCTCTCCTGCTGGCCTCACAGCAGAGGTGTTCCAGCCCTCCCATCATTGTTGTGGCCTCCTCTGGACCTGCTCCAACAGGTCCCTGTCTTTCTTGTGCTGAGGTTAAGAGGAGGAAGCTGGAACATCATCCCACATCCCCCCTTAATGAAAGAGGTGGCTGTGCAGCCAGGTGCCCTGTGGCACCACCTTTGCATCTCCTACAGGTTTGGGGGCAGCAAAAGCAGCACCAAGGTCCCGGGGTGCTGCCCACCCTCTCTCTTCTCTTCTCCATGGCAAGAAGAGCCAAGCCTTGACTTTCAACCCTGCGTGGCCCAGGCCAGTGCTGGCTGTGCCATCAAGGCACCACATGCCACCCTGTACCAGCGTCATGGGCAGGAGAACCAGCAGGGCCAGCACAGCCTACAGCCACTGCTGCAGTCTTTTGGGGCTGCCTGTTGACACCCTGGCAGCCCATCCTCCCTGCAGCCAGGAGCAAGCTGTGGAGACAGAGCTGTGAAGACATTGACAGATCTCAACACGAAGTCTATATATCGAGGAGGAAGGAGATACCATTAGAAGGACCAAGGTCTTACCTTAATGACTACACAACACCCAAAGGTGACCACAACACCACCCAGCAGACTAGAAATGACAAGACAAGACCCAATGCTTACACAAGGCAGGTTGGGGAACAAGCAGCACTGCTGCTGGGTGGAACAGTGGTGTCCTCCCAACATTCTCCTCCTCAGGAATCCTCCAGACTGTGCAGTGAAAGGACTCTGCCCCGTTTGTTACACAGCAGCACAGACAAATTCTGCATTCCACTGAAAAATCTGAATTCAGCCTAACAAAAAACCACACTGAAAAGACCCCAACTGTTGCAGACACAGCCTATCAAGACGGTGGCAATACCCTCAGACAGCGTTTCAAATACAGTTTATTAGTGTGTGATATGAAAAGGGTATTTTTATTGCATGATATAATGCAATGGGACCTTGGGCGCTCTGCAGAAGGACCTTGCACTCAGAAGTGTAATGAACCCATAGTCCAAAAAACATTATACTGTACATTAACCTATCATTAATGGCACATTAGGGCTAGGGGCATTGCACGCTTGCTGGTCAGGGCTCCATCAGGACAGTATGGAGGAAACCACAGTCTTCACAGGCTTAAAACAAATAGAGAAAATAAATATTACTGATGGCTACAGGCTGCTTTAAGGGAAGCTCACTCTCCGCTTAACATGCAATTTTGGGGCCATTTTTTTTGAAAGAGGGGAGGGAGAAGACAATGCAGTGGTTTATTAGGCAATATCAGACAGGGCATGTCACTGCCCTGCAGCACGGAAGGGCTCCATGGGGCATCAGATGCACCCACACAGAGCTTCTCCTGCACAAACCACAGTACCACCAGCCACTGGGGCATGTTTTAAGAATAAAATGGAAACTGGAATCCCACTCCCCTTCCCCGCCACTCCCTAATCCCTCACGACACTGGTAAAGCTTCCCTAGCAGAAGTTGGGACCTAGGAAGAGCATCCTCCAACCCAGATCTGCACAGCCCCATCGCTACCTGCTGGACATGCAGGACCTGTCTGGTGGCATCTGCACCCCACAGGGTCTGAGAGCCCTTCAGCAGAATTCCAGCCTGGGTCTGCAGTAACTTGGTGTAAAACATAAACCTTTTATGACCATCTAAAGGTTGGGGGGCAAGAGGCTGGGGCAGCAACAGGGCAAGGGGCAACGGGCACCAACTGGAACCCAGGAGGTGCCACCTGAGCAGGAGGAGAAACTTCTTTGGTGTGAGGGTGGCTGAGCCTGGAGCAGCTGCCCAGAGAGGCTGTGGAGTCTCCTGCTCTGGAGAGATCCCAAACCCACCTGGCTGTGACCCTGGGCACCCTGCTGTGGGTGAGCTGCTGGAGCAGGGGTGGGTGAGATGATCTCCAGAGGTCCCTTCCAGCCCCACCACGCTGGGATTCTGTGAGAAAAACACGACACTTCTTATGCTCCTGAATCAGCTGGGATGTCCCATGCCTTCCTCCACTGTGGCTGCTCTCTCTGGTCAAAGGCAAGTGTCATCAGATGCCACAGGGCACACATTAAACCAGAAGAGCCTGGCTGGTGACTTCTCCCTGGCTGGCTGGAGGAGCACAGGCCCTGCAATTCTGGGCAGTAAGGATCTGGCTGTGGAACAGCACACCACAGTAGCCACCCCAGCTAGTTCTCCCCCTGCTAGGTGTCTGTGCTAGTTACAGCTCTTGTAATCAACTGAGGGCACGTAGTCAAAGGGAGGTTCTTGCTCATCCACAGGTTTAAGGGGAGCACAGGTCAGACCTCCAAAAGGACCAGTACAAGTCTCAGCTCTGGGGCTGTACCATCTTCTTCCCAGGGCACCTGGAAACACAAGGTGCCAAGTAACCCAAACTACCTTGACCCTGTGTCCCCCTCTAGTGACCTCAGCACTAGATTTCATCATTCTACCACTGCCTCCACTCGTGGAGGATTTTACATCTAGAGCTCCTGCCTCCAAGGACCAGCCAAACTGAACGCTGCTCTAATTATCTGTGCTAGCTCTCCACAAGGCCGATTTCTGCTCCCACAGCCAGGAATAGCAGCGAGGAATCCTCAGGCCAATACTCTCTTGCTGACTCCCCAAACATTGTTAATTCACAGACACAGAAGGTGTCAGAGCCCTGCTCCCTGCAGCAGGCTCCTCTCCACAGCTCGCTTCTAAGGCTGGAGTGGGGTGAAAAAAAAATCTGAGGGCTTCAAATGCTCGCATGGAAACATGGAACACACACACGGGTGGAAAGACCCTGAGAGACTCTACTCAAGCGTGACGTGGCTGTTGCATCCCTTGTTCTACTTTCACAGTATTAGGCTGTGCTTTGACCACGGGAGGTAACTCTTTAAAGAAAAGAGTAAGTGCCTGGGATGTCTGCAAGAACAGCGACTGGGAGGCTCAGCAGGTGTGTCTGGAAAAGCACATCCCAGTGTCCCACAGCACCAGCAAGGGCAGCCCCTGCTTGGAGAGACCTTCACCCTTCCAGAAATGAAGCCTCCCTGACTCCATGCAGCACCTGCAGCCATGGGACTGCGTCTGTCAAATCAAGTTTAACCATAAAGTACCAGCTCCTCCTGTGTACTTGCATGGCTGGGTTTGATCTGGGACCAAGTTTACTGGCCCAGTTCTCTCTCCCAGTTCCTATCCTCAGAATAGCGACTATCCAGGGCAAGGACTGCCTCTCGCTGTGCTTGGTGAGGAGCTCAGCATCCCCAGGAGCCCGTTCTCAGCTGGCTGCTAGGGCAAAATCTCCCATAGCAGGGGCCAGACACAGTGCTTCAGGAGACCTGCAGGAGCTGGCAAAGCTGTGGGTGGCACAGGCAGGTGGAGGGCACAGGGACTCCCAGAGTCAGAAGAGGAAAGAATCATAGAATCAGAGACTGGTTTGGGTTGGAAGAGACTTTCTAAGGTCAATCCAGTCCCACCCCCCTGCAGGGAGCAGGGACATCTGCAGCTAGAGCAGGGTGCTCAGAGCCCCGGCCAACCTCACCTGGGATGGTTCCAGGGATGGGGCAGCGACCACCTCTCTGGGCAGCCTGGGCCAGGGGCTCACCACCCTCAGTGTCAAACATTTCTTTCTTCTCTCTAGTCTCAAATACCCTGTTTTAGTTTAAAGCCATGACCCTGTCCCAACAGGCCCTGCTCCAAAGTCTGTCCCCAGCTTTCTGACAGGCCCCTTGAAGTACTGAAAGGCCACCAGACGGCATCCCAAGAGC
>NW_008623686.1:14944-29574 GCF_000691845.1 Merops nubicus
GTATCCCCTCCCTCAACTGCTGCCCATGCTGCTGGGGGTGCAGCCCAGGCCGCTGGGGGCTCCTGGCCAGCTCCTCACCCCCAGCACCCCCAGGGCCTTCTC
Source organism: Merops nubicus (assembly GCF_000691845.1). Lineage (NCBI taxonomy): Eukaryota > Metazoa > Chordata > Aves > Coraciiformes > Meropidae > Merops > Merops nubicus. The sequence goes on from NW_008623686.1 coordinate 15,047, forward strand.
CTTACCCAGAAGCTAATGACCTCACAGAACTTCCCACCCGCCTGAGGACATCACCTGTAGCTTCTGCCAGCTCAGGGTGCAGACTTGAGAACGACGGGGGGTAGCAAAGAGGGACAGAAAACCACATCAATCAGCGGCGCTTTCTGGGCAGAGATGAAGCAGGGACAAGAACACATCCAGAAGCAAAATTGTGTATCATTAGTCTCCTTGAAGTTTCTGCTCTTGTCCCTCACTCCTCATTCCCAGCAGCTCCCAGCAAGGCCCCAGCCTGCTAAACAGTTCCACGCAGAGCGCTGGGACGCGGCGAGTTTTGTTTGTTGCAGGGCCTCCCTATCATAGGCTGTAATTAAAACGTTGATTACTAAACAGTTTAAATATATGACAGACAATGCAGTTAAAGCCTACAGTTAGGTCAATATGTGATTTAGATTTGCCATTTAAAAACTCTCATTTAAATTTTGCATACATTAATCACTACCATACTTCAATGTTCTGATATCCACCTGACTACACTATTAAAATAAAACTTGCTGCCCCAGGGAAATCCTACTTATTCTTAATTGTTTCGAGGCTTTGATGGGCTTTTAATCTAAGATTAATTTATGCAATTTTAAATAACTCTTCTTATGATTAATAAGCTTGAAAATTAAAAGGAGTCTAAAGCAATTATAATGAGCATTTGGTCATAACCTCATTAGGAGAAAGAGTGAAGGATACAGCTCTGGAATTCTTACAAGACTACAATTTAAGGTTACTTTCAGAGGAGTCAAATATAGATCTTGAAATTGCAAAGGCAGATTAGCCTAGGTCAGTGGTAGAACTGTGGCTATCTAGATTAGCACATTAATGATTTTAGCCCTCTGATATTTAAGATAGTGAAAAGATGATACAAAATGTATCAAAGATAAATGGATAGCACTGTGAAGTGGTGAAGTCTTGGAGCTATGTTTCTTGTTTATCCTTTTTTTTTTTGTGTATTTTTTTCCCTCTAAATTATTTATCTATTTATAGATTAACTTTTACCAATGTACTTTTACTTTTTACACGATAAACTTAATGGCAAGTTATTTTCAGCTGCTTTAATAGTTTTGTTGAGGCACCAAAATTCTGCTGCAATTTACAGAATTTGTCTTTAAATATTGGCAGTCTCCAAGTATAATGGATGGACCCCGAGGAAGAGCAGCTTACCTTAAACCTGACAACCTTAATCTGAAGAGGAACTACCCACAATCACACCTGAATTTTTCAAACAGTAATACAGAGCCCTCTGTTAAGATGAAATTCCTTTTTTTTTTTTTTCAACCATCTTCTGAAGCTTTGGACCTTGGCCATAGCCAAACTATGTGCTGGTGGCCCTAAAAACAGTCCCCCTTGGACACTTGACTGATGTGTCCAGGCTGGCAACTCATTCACCAGACTCATGGTCAAGAGGGAATTTATTTTCACCTCAGACTGGCAGGAATCAGTGCAGTTCCTCAACTTCCACAGCATGGACTTGACTTTGAACAACTCCATCCCATCCTACTGCAGGAGCCCAGGGTGTGCACGGGTGCATACGTGCATGGGTATGATTTTTGCTGTTCTCCTTCTGTGGCATGTACTAGTCTTAAATTTACTATAGAATTTTGGTTTTGGCTGTGGCACAGAGGAGTCTATTTGCCCATCTGTAGATCATTCTTTCCACAGCAGTTTTGCTTTTGATATTTGCTGTTAAAGCTGATAAGTGTGCTTGGCACGCCTCTTGGTGCTCAGCTAACAAAATGAGCTCACTCCCAGCAAAGGTAGCTGTTTCTGTGATGACTCTTAAAACAAACTAAGGCAACTGAAATATAATTGCAGCGTGCTTTTCCAAGTGCTGCTGAGGTTAAGAAAAGCTGTAGAAGAGGAACAGAGAGAGTGGCCCAAGGCTGATAGAGTATGTCAACATTAGCAAGCTGTTGACAACAGAAGCAGATCTGCAGAGTGAAACGCTTGGTGCAGTGTGTTTCAGGGATGGAAGAGGTTTTACTTCTGACCAGCTCCAGTCTGGTCTGTGGACACAGTGCCTATTAGTAGCTGGAGCTCATTAGGTGTGTGCCCGGAGCACATCTTCTGGTTTGGTTTCATCTGAAATCGATTTCATTCATGAGCTTCGAGACCTGTCTGTGATGAGAATGAGAGAGTGGTAGCTCAGAAAGAGAGGAAGATTCACACCAAAAAGGTGCATCTGACCTGAACTCTGATGTTAATGTAGATGGACCTGCAGAAGTGTCTTCAGCTAATGCCTCGCCATGAGCACAGGAATGAGCTCCTTGATACCAAACAGAACTAGTCAGACATTAAAAGCTGATAGAGTATTTCCTTCATATGGGAACTAAAAGTTCCCCTGGACTGGGAAAGAAGGGTGGGGAAAAAAGCTGTTTTCTCTAAGTTTTGAGAAACTGGTTTTTACTGACAAAGGGGAAAAAAAAAACAAACAAACAACCCACAAAGAAAATCACTAAGCTGGAGTAAACTGAAACAACCTCCTAAGTGTCTTTCACCCACACCTTGCAGTAAAGATGCTGTGTGCATACACATCTGCACACACACACACTCTAGTAACAACAACAAACAGAACAAAACCAAAAACCCACAGAAAATTATCTTGAAGCAAAAAGTAAGAATGGAATAGCCCAACACTTCTAGCATTTCCACGACACAGTTTCTGCAAGTGAACAAGTTGTTTTTAAAAGTACCCCCCCATCATACTGGGGTGTGTGTGGTCATACAAGCCCAAACACCGTCTGCATCCAGTGCAAAATAACACCCCCACCCCTGCCAGGTTTAGTCAAGAGACTAAATAAAGCAAGTATTAAATGATCAGGCATGAACATAGCATCACATCACCCCGTCTCTGGCGCAGGAAAAGCACAGGTATGAAACAATGTCTGAATTAACGTGTGCAGCCCTGCTGAAAACACAGCGAAGGAGGCAAAATATATCACCCTTAGTTGGCTTAGGGAAAAAAAAAAAACATTCCTTTGAATGTCTCACAAGGTCACTGAACAAACGACCGAGGCCACAAAAACCACTTCCATTCTCAGACTTGTATTTTAATGCCACCGTTCCCTACCGGGAGCCTTCCCCCGGTGGAACCCCGGCTCTCTCTGCCTGTGGAGCCCTCCTGATTTACACCAGCCGAGCGTTTTACCTCAGCATCTCCCATTAAATCCAAACAGGCAGATGCACGTTTATGGGACAAGGAACTTTTTTCCAGGTTTTTCCACGTGCTTTGCTATTTCAGCCTTAATAAACCTGTGGTGTTCCTCAGCCGCGGCAGCTGCCTTGGGTGGGAGGGCGAGCGAGGAGAGGCCGCAGCTTAAAGAAAAAAAAAAAATCATGTTTAATTTAAAAATTAGAAACTGGAGCAGGCTGTGAGCACAGAGGTTGATTGAAACAAAATTTAAATTCCTGTCAAGCCCATTTAAACACAGGGGCCCTTCATAGACAATTAGCTGCTCCCTGTGAATGCTGAATAAACTCGGGCCTGGTCACTGTTAGAAGAGAGCAGACCTACTGTGAGGAGCTGGAAAAAAATTAACTAAAATCAGGCTGTATGAAATATTTAGCCTCCCAGTTTATCACAGGGGTTTGGAAGTGTAAACAAGACAAAAATCGATTCCTCGGTGCCCTCCAATCAATCCCCCAAAATGGTTAGGGCATCTGTTTCTGCTAAATTTTGTTTACTCTGGCAGATTTGCCTTAATTGCAGTTGTTTATCTCCCATTGTCCCCGGGGCCCTAATCTCCCGATTACTAATACTTAACACTCATTTCACATCTAAAGCTACTTCTAATCCTCAACAGGTTTCTGGGGCTCTTAAAATTATTGAAACGAAGGAGAGGGGAGATGCAACCTCTTTGTGAAAGGCACATTTTCTTATCTACTACCAGCTGGGTCCAATCATCACCAGGGATGGCTGCAACAAAGGTGCTAAAAGGCTCTTTCACAGGCCCTGCTGCTCCTCTGGGGATTCAGAGGATAAAAAAGAGCTTTGATGGACAAAAAAAAAAAAAAACCAACAAACCCTGAACAAGAGGACTATAACAGTCCAGCCAAATAAAGTTACTGTCATAATCAAATGCTGTCAATCACAATGAAAATCCAATTAAAAAATCTTTCAGTGCGGCCCTCTTCAGTAGAAAAATGTCCCCTATTTATATGCGTTTTTGTCAACGGCGCAAATTAGAAAGTAGTATTAATTGATTTTTTTTTACTACTTTAGGCCCTGATCCTCCAAGCTGAATTTCTGCAGATGCAAGAATCAACCGGCACAAATCTGATTAAGGGATTTGAGGCATAATGCACACAGGTCACTAAGAAGCCATATCTGTATCTCCTGCTTTATACTCTGCTTATTCATAGGCAATTATTACTCTTATTTAACACTGCAGGAGCGTCTTGAGGTGCTAATCAGAATACAGACCCACAGGTAGCTGGTACTACTCCAGTGCCAGCAATTTTAATCTAGGCAGTGTGCTTGAATAAATGTAAAAATCCAGCTTCATTATACAAATCAATAGCGTACCCAGATTTCAACAGTTGCCTACTAGAGCAAATTCCTTGATGAATTTGGAAGGAGCAGGAAGGGCAGTATTCTGAGAATTAAAGATACGGCTCTCATTTAGGAGCCTTTTTTTAAAAAAAAAATTAAATATGTAGGGGAGACAGCTGACAAAAATATCAACAAAACAAACACAACTTCTCAATGTATCATTACCGAAAGAGTTGCAATTCTGCTACCAAAATGAGCGAGATGTAAATATTTGTGTCTGTGCCTGGAGAACTACAGAGCAGCCAGAAGTGCCAAATGAAACATTTGCTCAAATTAAACCGCAAAACCCAGGAGACTCAAATAACCAAAAATATTAACTGTATCACTCTGAGCTGTTGCCAATTTGTTTTTGCCCAATTTCCTTAGATTTTCAACACTTCTTCGAGCCAACTCAAGTTGTTTTTTTTCCACATTTCACTGGAAAGTGCTAGTATATTGTACAGCTTTAGGGCATGCTGCAAAGAGAAAGTCAGATGTCCACGTTTTCTGTACAAAGCCAGTGGTCACATGAGCAATGGGACTGCAGAAGGCAGTGAATGAATATAACACCTTCAAACTCTACCATGCACAAGTTAACCTTGTCACAGTCTTAGTCTTCTGTAATTGCTGGATTTAGTGACAATGACAGAATGTATTTCTCCATTTAGATAGCTGATTTCTCAAGTGACAAAGAAGAGCAAATCATACCCCTACAGACAGAGACAGCACTTTTTCCTCCCTTTTTTTTCTTCTTTTTTGAAAGCGAGAGGGGAAATATCCATAACCCACCTTCCCCATTTCAGCTAGTGGGGGATAGGTTGAGCAATGCTGCCACCTGAAAGAATACATACTTTTTCCTCCAGCTCTTGAGCTACCCCTGAGCAAGGAAGTTAACGAGCACACAGTAACAAGAGCATCCTGAGCCCTAGTGTGAAATCCTAGCACCGAGGCAGTCAATATAAATTTTGTCATCCCTTCCAACATATCCAGGATTTGATCCTGATCTCCTTGTCCACTGTATGTCTGAATTGATAGATTGAAGATACAGTTTATTATTTATCACATATATTTAACAGTTGGACTTGGATGATCTTAAAGGTCTTTTCCAACCTAAACAATGCCGTGATTCTTTATTTACAACAGCTAAAACACTTGGCTTTTTACTTTTTTCCTTGGGAAATGAGCAGAGTGCCCTTTCCTTCACATCTGGCATGTGTTTTGGTGTCTGTCAGAATTTCTCCTTGTCATGGGGTGAATAACTGGGATCACTGTGACAGAGGAGAGTCTAAATGTTTGCAAACAAAGCTATCCATCACAGGCACAAGCACGGACAATTGTGTGCTGGACAAATCATCGCTGATAGGAGATCCTGCATTGGCTCAGGGAAAAAAACCACAACCCTAATGCTTGTAAATAGTCAAAGAGGGAAAACTTTTGGCTCACTGGGATCCAGCAATGATGCATAAACATCTAGATAGGTGCAGACAGGAAACATTTATCTGTAAAGCTGTCTTCACAAGATTTATAAGATGTGTTTGTGAAAAGCAAAGTGCAGAGAGCCCCCTGGTTTTCCCCAGGAGTTAATACCATCAAGAAACCCCAACCTGTGCAGTTATCTCAGCTGCTTAGTCAATGATGCTGCTGCTACAATGCAAAAGCCAAATTAGCTGCTAGGGGAAATCCCTTTTATTGACAAATGTGAGTGGCAGTATTTTATTGGCTGTATTCTGACGGTTTTTATGAAAATCCAGGTAGGATTATGCTGATCCTCCATTTGTTTGTTTAAAGCATTTTATGCTTTATTTCCTAAGAGTTACAAACAATGGTTTAACACAATGAGCTGCAGATTAGTTTAGCTCTACCTGTAACAAGTGTTACTGCCTGGACGCTCTAGAATATAGCTACTGAAAATACAGCTACTGAAAATCTTTGCATTTTTCATTTCCTATAGTTGTTGGAGATGGGGGAACAGACAGCCAGAATCTATTTTTAGGAGTCTGTAATATCTTGACACGTATCTCAACACATTTAAATATACAAACTAATTGTATATCTGAAAAAATGTCCACTATAGCTACTGAGATCAAGGTCCCTGGTCTACAGGTCATTCCTGAAATGCAGAGAGGGATTGGAGAATGCACAGAAATGGGAAAATTCAAAATTGCACTTGGCAGTCCAATTAAAACAAACAAACAAAAAAACAAATGAAGAAGAACATGTCTTCCAGCAGGTCAGTGTTTTTGACACAGATGATGGACAATTTATGACACAATCTTCTAAATTAATAGAACTCAAATATAAAAAGCATGGGGAGTTTAAATTTAAAAAAAAAAAAATTTAAATGCTAGAAAAGCTAGTAGTTGTGTTTAAAATTTGGAGACTTGAACAGAAATTATTAGATTGGTGCAAAAATAGTTAAGTGCAGGAAATGTCCTTGGCCAAAAGCATCATCTCTACCTGCCTAACATTTTCCTTGAGAAATCCAAGCAGCAGCATCTTAAAGACATGAGTTTTATGCACCCACAGGAAAGCATAACAGAAGAACTGCTCCACGCTTGACTTTTGGTATGCCAAATAATTTCTTTAAGTAAATCACTTTTGTTTAAATAGCCACATGTAGCTTGTAGAGCTCAACGCTGCACTTACAAAAAAAAAAACTCAACAAGAGACTTGAAACAATTCTGCTGGTTTTCTGGAAAGCGTGCACAATCTGCAAAATAAAAGGCCAAGCTTCCAGCTAAAGAAGAGATTTTAAACAATTACCAAAGCAGGGTAGTGATATCATAAAGGCAATTTCTGCGCTAGCTTGTTTTCTGAAACTCTCTTTGCCTCTGAACAGCTAGAACAGATAATAACTATTAGTAAATCAAACTCCTGCAATATCCAGCTGTGTCTCACACATTTACATACAGATAGAATGGGTATATGTTTTTAATATGTATGCGATACGTACTTTTACCACAGCTGAAGTGCATGCTACAAAGGAGGAGGAGAATGGGAATGGAATCAGCATGAGATAATAAAGTGGCCTAGATAAAGTATTAGCCAGCGATTGATCTCAAACAGGGGATGTTGCTTCTCTCTGACCTGATTACTTACTATGCATAGATTCCATTAAATAGAGCTTAGAATGGAAAGCTTCTGAAAATACCGTAAATACAGTCAGATCCACAGCCTCCTGAGCCACACCAGCCCACGAAAGGGGCTTAACCCTGACCTGTACTGGCACGTCACACTCGTTGAACATACCCCCATGGCTGCACTTCCCTGGGAGCCAAGGCTGGAGATGCCAGAAAACTCCATGTTTTAAATAAAACCAACAAATTCACGGGGAGGGGGGAAAAGTAAATCTTTATACAGAAGAATTGTTGTGGTTTTCGTTTTCCAGTTGGAGGGGGAGAGAAGATATAGAGAGAGGAACATGCTACGGTGTTGTGCAGACCTCCCTGGTGCTCAGGCAGGAGTACGTTCCATTTAACTCACTGGATGGCTTCTCTTCTTAAGAGAGAACAAACCAGAGACAAAAGAGCAGATGCCATAAGCACAAGGTTCAGAATAACCCCTGGTGAATTTGTTCCCCTCTCCTGGATGGCCAATTTTCCCACTGCCTGGTGAAAATGACATTTTTTTCACTCCTAATTTGAAATACTGTGAAACAATTAAATTGTTGATCATATATACACAGAGAACCCGACGTCACATCATGTTTTGTGGATGGGTCTGGGGAAGAAAGGGACCGAGTGTGAATGTAGGAACCTGATTTCTGCCACTTGCTATGGAAATTCCGTGTTCGCTTCCACAAGAATATCTATGGTACTACAAAGCCTGACTTTATAGAGGAATTTCATACAGCCTTGGCTTTGGCCTTATTTTCTGACAAAATGTGCATAGTGACTTTTATAAAAAAAGGCTTCCTCACATGATAGACAGGGTAAATCCATCCCTGATGTAACCCCGTGGCTGCACTGGAGTTGCCAGTCTGGCACTCCAGGTATTGTTAGTCAGCTCTTAAAGTGCATTTAACAACTCACCGATTATCAGGAGAGTAGAAATAGATTGATGTTCTGCTCCTTTCATTTTGCTTTCAGTCTTTAATTATACTAAATTGGTTACAAAATAGTGACTTCTGGTAGGCTTAATGTCCATAGGGGAGAAAGGCTGCACTCCACTGTTTTGTCAGAAGCGAACAATGATTCCGTGTTACACCTTTCATCCTTGCTAGAACATTTCTTCTAAATAAATAAATAAAAAAAACCCCAAACCCCAATGAACAAGGTGAAATCCTGCTCTCACTTAAATCAACGGTAAGCTGACCTTGACAAGTCCAGGATTTCACTGATGGTATCAGCATTGCTCTACCATGCCAAGTGTTAACAAGGAGATATTCATCAGAACTACAACAGAGGCTTCAGGAAGAGAGGAACTAGAAGGATGTTGTTCTGAGCAATCCTAGAATTCAGAGGATATTTGAAAGCTTTTGTTTTGACCCCGTTTTCCAACAAAATATGGTCGTCTATATAGAATCATTGAATGGTTTGGGTTGGAAGGGAATTTTAAGGTCTAACCTCCCTGCAGTTTTGGGCTACTCACTCCAAGAAGGATCTTGAGGGGCTGGAGCATGTCCAAAGAATGGCAATAAAGCTGGGGAAGGGTCTAGAGCCCAAGTCTGGGGAGGAGCAGTTGAGGGAGCTGGGGGTGCTGAGCCCGGAGCAAAGGAGGCTCAGGGGAGACCTTCTGGCTCTGCACAGCTCCTGACAGGAGCCTGGAACCAGGTGGGGGTCGGGCTCTGCTCCCAGGGAACAAGGGACAGGACAAGGGGAAACAGCCTCACCTTACACCAGGGTAGGTTTAGGCTGGGTATGAAGAACAATTTGTTGCCCTGGAGGGTTGCCCAGGGCTGTGCCAGGCTGCCCAGGGCAGTGGTGGAGTCCCCACTCCTGGAGGGGTTTCCAAGCTGTGGAGATGTGGTGTGAGGGCAGTGGGGACCTGGCAGTGCTGGGGCAACTGCTGGACTTGATGATGATCTGAGAGGTCCCTTCCAACCAAATCTACTCTGTGATCTTCAACTAGATCAGGTTGCTCAGAGCCCTGTGCAATCAGCACATACAGATACACCGTGTGTACAGACACATCATGCTAACGTATGTATGCACATGAGTTCTGTAAATAAAAGTGCTCCTTGACAAGACTGGGTAAGTGGCAGGAATCTAAAGGGCTTGAGCAACTCCTGAGCTAATGGTGAGTCTGTCACAGGGTGCTGGGAGCCCATCAGCCTGGAGGAGGGAATTTAGGGTCAACCACGTCGCAGGCAAGCACTGGGTCACTCTTATTTCAGCAGCAGTCTCACCTCTCCCTTTAGTGCTTGTTGGTACAAATTCATTTATAATTGAATAGCAAGTAGCATGAGGTGAAAAAAAATGCATTAAACAAAAGGTTTTGTTTAAAAAGTAGGAAAGCTTTTTTTAAAAATTATTATTATTTTTTTCCTGAGCTGCTATAATTTTAAAATTATTTTACAAAATACCTCCTTTAAAAGGGGACTAGCACACTCCAGGGCATGTAGTTGTAAAGATAAATCTGTGCACTTCCCTGGTACTGCAGGCACTCACCCTTTGGCCTCAGTTTTATGACTCTACACCCTGGAGTGGTGTTATTGCTTACAAACATACATATATACTTATGGGGGTATGTGAGATCTGCAGATGTTTTATTTATAAGTGGCAGGCCTATTGCATCACTGAAACATGCATTTACAAACAGATATAGGTTTTATGAAACCCTATTCTGTTGTTTTAATAGCTAAGCTATCCAGCCATAGCATAATGGTGCACAAGGTAAATGTGGCTACATCTCTAGAACCTGTTCCAAGTTTTCTCAGATGTGACTAACTGCAAGAATTTTCCAACCATCAAAAGTTAATAAAAAAGCCAAAATAAGGCAGCGTAAGCCTTTTGTAGGAGACGTGCAACCCCACTAAGTGGAAGGGCTCTGACAAACTTGAAGGCCTCATTTTACCAAGGTATTTACATAGGTGCCTAACTCCCAATGTCAATCTATTGAAGTTAATATCCTTACAATTAGATTCACAGTTAAATGCTTTACTAACCAGGATCTAAATTGAGACTAGTGTGGGTTGTGAGATACCTGCCCCAGGGCATCTTCAGAGATTAGCCTTTAACTAGAAAAGAGCTGCAACTGAAGCACTTGTTTATTCCACTTGCAGTCTGCAGCATGTGAGAAATGAGATGGTGCAAATGTGTCCTTATCTTGTTAAAAATCTGTTAAAATTATTCCTAGCTGTTCAATGCACAGAAAACAAATCACGACGATTTTACATAAGCCTCCAAGTTACAGGAAAAATGGCATATCAAGTGATGAAACATTTAAAAATCTAAGATATTCGATGTGACTCAGAGGGGACTTATCGACAGTGTAAGTTACTGTAAATATTTGTAATATTTTTTTGATATAGTATTTTTCTAGCTGCTTAAAACCAGTCAAAACAGCACTCTGCACTAAATGCACAGCCACAAGGGACCAGCTTGAGAGCAGGTACCCTATTACTGCCTTACGGGAAAAAAATGACAATTGCAAGCAAAAAGAAGTGGTCTCTGAGCTCAGATTCCAACACTGAGAGAGCCCTTCTACAGACAGACCCAAGCTACATATTAACTCAATCTTCTGTAGCTAATCTCATTTCATTTCACAGGAATATAAGTGAAAACAGTGGCTCCTACGTTACATTAAAAATACAGTATTTTGACCATATCTTGTTTTCAATCTTCAGACTTCGAAAGGTTAAGACTAGCAAATGATGACAAAGAGTGACCTACATTAAGCTGTAATCCCTGGACATACAAAGTGAAAAAAACTGTGTATTAAGCATCAAAATGGTTTTGATTGAAACTTGATACTGGCTGTGAAAGTTCTGTATTAACTCCCCAAACTACAGGCAAAGCTCTGGCTGCGATGAAGGTGGCAGCAAAATCCCCAGCAGGGGAACCAGAATTCCACCTCTAGTTTGTGTGTGCTCTGTAAATAGGTAACTGCTGCTATTTACCTAAACTGCAGAAGGAGTTTAGGTTTGTACATACTGAAAAATGCAGAAAAAAATGGATACATTTCTATATACATGAATAAAAAGTATTGACAGACAAATACATACTGAGGAGCTCTGATGTTTCACTTACCATTAAATCTTCAGGTGCTGGCCTTTCCTTTGGTTGCTTTCTCATGCTATGTGTCATAAAAGAAAATGTTCATAGATCAACAACTGGTCATTTATTCTACATGCTTAAATATTGAAGATCCCCTCTTTTAACAGAGAGGGGAAAATTTCACTGTATTTCTTAACTGTACCACATGCCAATGGAAGACAGGGCTCCTCACAGCAGCTGGAATGTTAATGGACTCCTTCCCTCCCACCCCTCCCTTATGGGATGTGGTGGTCTACACTGGTTGTAACCATGGAAGTGGGTAAATCTAGAGATGATTGCTGAAAACCAGGCAGCTCAGAAGGCACAGTAAGCTGATTCTCATTTTGCTAGAGATTATTACATAGCTCGACACGAAGTATGACACAAAACAGGTGGGAAATTTCACTCTAACACTAAACAGCTTCAGGAGAACGCACAATACCCTGGGGTTTCTACCTTAATTTTTCCACATTTATTTCCATTACACTGCAGGGTGATAGTTCATTACGCAGCATTAACCTGTTTATAAGATCATGTTTCTCATCCAAATAGTCCTAGTTTTCTGGGCAACAGGTGCAATTAGCTCTTGGAGGCTGTGCTTAGCTGCATGAAGGAACACAATAACGTGGCACAGAGGTGACCATCAGGAGCTGCCTACTGACTAATTGGATTACATCCAAACAGCCAGTGTTTATGGTGTAATTGGCATAAAGTCATAAAGTCTGACACACCGTTCACTTGACGTCCCTAATACTTATGAGGATTTGATTGCTTCAATAGTCTAGATTTGGGGTTTTCTTTAAACAGTAGTGCCTCCCACTAAAAAAGTACAGCCAGTATAACACTCCCTCTCAAACAGTAACCGATCTGTGCTGCACATGGAGGGACCAAGACAGAATTTGCCCTGCCTACAAATAACTCTGAGCACCTGGAGGAACGCCGGCGTTCGCCAGAACACAAGCTGCCTGACGAGGAGGTCGGGAGCACTTCTAATCTGACAGTCCAAAGTAGCTGCATCCCCGGGGAAAACAAGGCTATTAGCCACCATCAGTTATGCTTCAGTTTGACATCTGTGGAAATTTTAACACAGGTTATCCCTCCCTCTGCCTCAGTGAGGGTTGGGTTTTTTGTTTTTTTTTAAAACGGTCTGTCATCGATTTTTTTTTGGGCAGGATAAGAAGCGTAGACCCTCTGCACACGTCAGTGGCGCTGCAGAATCCTCCAAATAGCACTGCTCTTTGTAAACTGAAACTATTGAAAACAGAGGCCTGTGTTACACAAACTTTAATTATTTAGTTACTTTAATTAACCGATAATCAGGCTGCTCTTCTGCCCGTGTTATTTGTTACGTACTACGTCAACCCTGAGAGGTACTTTCTCCTACCTTCTGCTTTCAACCCCTAATTTTATTAGGTGATTTTTGCCACGGTGGCCCCAGCATAGAGAACCTGGAGATGCAGAAAAGCCCAACCTATAGATCTATGTGGGGCCAGGGGCTTTGAGGAGGACACATCCCTGAGGTGGGATTCCCTCCGGCCACTGCTGGCGGTGGCACACGCTGAGATGGCTCCGTCTGATCTAGCACAGCTGAGCATCCAGCCCTGGACGTGCAGGTTCAGAAGGATTCTTCTCCATCAAACACAGCATATTTTTTACAGAATTCAAGCTTATTTCTTCTGCTGCCCAGAAATGGCTGCCCTGGCTTGGGTGTTTTTTTTGGGGGTGAGGGGTTGCGAGAGTTAAAAAAAAAAAAAAAAGGGCCTGTCTCTTCACTAAGGATAACTAACCCTCAAGATTTTTTATTCTCTAGTCACTCAAAACCTGCATCCTTTATTCCACAAATTCCCCCTCTCCCCAGTTCTCCATTAATTTAAAAGGTTTTCAATGAACTATTCAGTTTTAAGGAAAAAAAAATATACCCAGTGGTGTGTTTTAAAATACGACTCTCAGTAAAAATTACTTACTGAAGAGCCAATAAATTAATCAAGGCCGCTTGCCTTTCTAAATATTGAGGCAATTTTCTAAGTAATATTTTAAAAAGCCCTGAATAATGATATTATACACACGAGTCTTTGTGGCCTCTTCCCCCCCCTCTCCCAGCTGCATTCTGAGGAGCACAGGGCTGCACCCGCGTTCAGGGTGGGTTTATTAAAACAGGAAAAAGAGAAAAAAAAAAAAAACAACCACCAAAAAAACCCAACCCTTGTAAGTACTTTTACGACCCTTTGTGTAAATAACGTTTACATAATTTAAACAGTTTGCTTAGCTTTGCTGCCCCATCTGCCCAAGGCCCCCAAGTCCCTCTCCTCTCGGAAAGGATGCAAGGAAAAGCCATAAGGTCTCGCCGAGCTGCCGAGTTAATGGCATGTATCATTTACATTGAGGGCATGGCATGTTTGCAAACCGAGCTTACCATTGAGTGATGAAGTGTACAAATGGCTCAGAGAACTCCCCGGCTGGAAGGACGGGCGATTCCTGGGATTGCAGGGAAACAAGAAGCAGAGTCAGGAGGAGAGATGATAATTTTTTTTTCCTTTCTTTTCTTTAACAGCGACAAGGAAACGACAAAAAGAGTGGAAAAAAGCCAAGGAAGCGACAAAGCCCCTTCTTCACGCAGCGAGTTGGAGGGAGAAAGGTACAAATTCTACTGAGAATGTGTTATAAAACACTGAATTTCAACTAATGAGTATTACACAATGGGTAAAAACATGTGGAAAGACACTGAGGGGAGGTGAAAAAAGGACAATGATAGCCACAGGGTAAAAAGGAAGGTAGGG
>NW_008623686.1:29586-40778 GCF_000691845.1 Merops nubicus
TAAATGAGAAATTAATGATTATTTAAGTAACACACAAATGGTCTTGTAATTAACAAAGAGCTGTGAAATTATTCTTGTGTTGACCTTTGTTTCTTTCACTGCATTTGCTATTTATTTACACTCATGTTTATTTACACTTATTCATTTTAGAGCCTGTCCTCGTGCTGTCTGTTCTAGATTTAATAAGCGAGAGAATTTTTTAAGGGGAAAAAAAAAGGCAGGATTTACCCTTCTAGTGGTAGAAAACAAGCACCCGGTATTTATGAAAGAAGAAAACCAAAACAAAACAAAAAAAAAAGCACAAGAAGAAAAAAAAAATTCCAAACAGGGAACAAACAACATCACCATTTGCAAAAAAAAAAAAGGGCTTTACGAATTTAGGAGTTTTTCCAAGAATGACAGAGAGCTCCACTGTGTTTATAGTGTAACAGCTCAGGATGTAATGAAATTACACTGCAGAGTACTTTAACAGTGTCATCTCATTAGACCTACAGTTGGAACAAGAGAGCCACATAAAACAGGCAGCTGCAAATGACTCCATTCTCATCTATTCTCATTTGCTATTAAAAATACCTTTCGGCGGCTTTTTTCCTCCCTGACATCCCTACACAAAGTACCCTGCAAAGTATGATACATGCACCTATTTAAATTAACAAAGGAATGACTTATTTTAATCTCACTGTGCTTTGGAGTGCTTTGGCCATTTGGATGAGCAATATATCATTACATACAACCTTCCAGCGCTGCAGGCAAGAAACTCAGAGCGTGCAGCATTTGGTGGGAGCCAAACAATTTCTCTAGCACACAACTGTGTCAAATGCATGCATGTATTCATTATTGAGAACACGAGGAAATAGCTTTGATGTAGTGGAAAAAAGAAGATGATAAAAGCACCTCTGCAATGTGTGTGCCATTATCAATGGTGGCAGATAGACACAACCGCCGAGCCTCCTGTGTGATTAGTAAATATACATATAATTGCTGTGGCCAATTATCAGAAAAATGAGATCGGTAATTACAAGACAGAAAATTAACTAGAACTCTTATTAAGGCTTTGTTTCCGATTCAAACAATTGGAAACTGCTGGAAAATACAATTAAATCAAAAGTAACTGAAGAGTAAAAGGAGAAGCCAAAATTGCTTGGCAATTTTCAAAGACTTCTATTAAATACAAGGAGCGTTGGATAGAACATGCCCAAATTCTCTTTGAACTCAGGGCGGGTGAGGGAGAGGTTATTGTTTCTAAACTTATAAATGACAGCAATATAGGAAGGTTTCCACTGGAGAGTGGAAGGAACACCAGGAAATAAGCAGTGCAATTAAACTCGCTCCACTTCCAACAACTGCACATGAAAATGATTCCTATTAATACAGAAAATGCAGAGGGAAACGTCAGCCTTGTCTGTCCTGCGTGGAGCCCAGCAGGTCCTGTCTCTCCCCACCCTTCTCCTGCCCAGCAGATCCTTCCTGGGCTTGCAGCTCAAGTGGCAAAAGCCTCTTTCCCAGGTGGGGCTGACTCAAAGCAGAACAGGTAGAAAATGAACTTGTCCCCATGTTCTAGTATTTAAAAGGTGGCTTCAAAGAGGATGGAGACTCCCTTTTTAAGAGGAATCACATGGAAAAGGAGAGAGGTGATGGGGACAAGTTACTCCTGGGGAGATTCTGGTTGGAAACAAGAGGGGAATTCTTCACAAGGAGAACAAATCGACCACTGGAATAATCTCCCCAGGGCAGTGGTGGAGTGCCCAACACTGGACACTCAAGATTCAGCTGAACCACCTTGTCCAGACTGGGCTTTTGCCACAAGAGGTTGGGCCAGATGATCCTTGACGTCCCTTCCAACCTGGGATTCTATGAGTCCACAAACACCCTGGGCACATATCACAGATCATGTTGAAAACAACGAGATGAAGCAACTGGAGCCCAGTTGCTGGGGAACTGGCTCTGCCCAGCAATCTACCCCTGCTGCTTATTGTAGTGAAATGCCAGTGAGGAGCCTGTTCCAATGGTCCCTGGAACGGGGCTGCCAGCTCAGAGAGGTCCATGCTGGGGACAGGGACCTGCAATCAGCACTTCACACTAATTTGGTAGGTGATAATTTCTGCAATCACAAAGATGATGGAGCCATAACAATGTGAAACTGCATTCTGAGAGGGGAGGAGAAACTGATGAACTGCTCTGAAGCCACCAGTGTTTCACTTTGGCTGAGCCCAAGCTAAGCTGGCATCAGGACTCATGCAGGCAAGGGAAGAAGGTGCTTCAACCTCAGCACTGACACCTTGACCATGCAGCTCCTGCACTGCAGTACAGCCAGGACACAAGGTGCTCCTGCATAAGCAGGAAAGAAAATTTCACTTGGAAGTAAATGTAAATGCTATTTTTGGGGGCACATCTTTCTCTACAATTTCATCCCCATCCAGGGCCACTCTCTTCTGCTGTAGACCTCTCAGTCATGGCCATACCTTGGTTGGTTTGGTCATGAAGAGATTGGGTGGGTGGGTAGAGGTGAACACCAACTGGATCTCCAAATGAAAACTAGATGCTTCAACAGAGTCTTCTCAAGGACTTTAGACTGGGTGACCCACAAATTTACTGTCTACTTGCCTTGCAAATCGGAAGCCTTTTGGGGGAGTGAGCCAATCTCAAGGATATATTTGCAAGCAAGTGTGTTTAAAGGGAAAAAGCAACAGTGCAGATAAAAAATTTAATCTCACCTCTGTACATAGCAGCCAGTTGTTATTTTACAGAGTAGGTGAGATCGGGGATGAGGAGGCAGCTTTTGGTTGTAGCTGAACCAGTAGATTACAGACACTCAACTGCTTCCAAAAGTGGGCACCAAAAGAGTGCCTCAAATGTTGCATTTTACCTTAGAAAATCTCCATTCAGTATCTGCCCTGGGAAACAATGACCATGATACTTCTATTTCTGCTTTGGTCAGAAGGGACCTTTCAGATCCTGGAGTCCAACCGTCCCCCCAGCACTGCCAGGTCCCCACTGCCCCGTGTCCCTCACACCACATCTCCACGGCTTGGAAACCCCTCCAGGGGTGGGGACTCCACCACTGCCCTGGGCAGCCTGGCACAGCCCTGGGCAACCCTCACTAGGAAGAAATTGTTCCTCAGGTCCAACCTCAACCTCCTCTGGCACAACCCGAGGCTGTTTCCTCTTGCCCTGTCACTTTCTCCCTTGGGAGACCAACCCCCCCCTGGCTCCAGAGGCTCCTGTCAGGAGCTGGGCAGAGCCAGAAGGTCTCCCCTGAGCCTCCTTTGCCCCAGGCTCAGCACCCCCAGGTCCCTCAGCTGCTCCTCACCACACTTGTGCTCAAGGCCTCTCATATTATTCTATGCAAAACCCTTTCTACTTAAAAGGTGGGAGTGTTTTGTACTTAGAGCTGTTTCTAATGAGACAAAGTGCTGCTATTGCCACCTCTGTAACCTGAGCAATCACATCATTGTTGGATAAAAGCATGAATTTTTGAAACCACACAAAGTAAATAAATCCTTTATTGTATCCTGAAGTTCCCTGGACCTTGGCTGCCACTCAGAGTGAAGGGAATATGAGGAAATAAAGCAAAGCCACACATGTCTCTACCAAGTCTATGCCATTTGTGATGCAACAGAGCCACATTTGATGTCAGCAGAGGGACCAGTCCAGCTGCACTGATGGGCTGCCTTAGTTTATCCACCTGCATGCTGACATCATGCTGCAGAGGCAAAAACTCATAGAAACCCAAGATTTTAAAGGGGTGAGGAATAGGGATACACATTTTAAACTGGGAAATGGTTCTTTCATTTTTTGTAAATACTGTTGTCTTTCAACCAGTACCATGAAGACCTAAATATTTGGGATGTGCTAAAATGGCAGAAAACCCACAAATGGCTCTAAGGGTAGATGTACCACTGGCCTCTTACATCCCCAGGCAGCTTATTCCCAAGATTGGCTATTTCCCTAAGCATCCAAACACCCTTTCTGGGACTGGGATCTGCTGCAGGAGATGAGCTCAGCCCCTGATTCCTCACCACCAGCCAAATTGTGCACACAGTGAGAACGGGGAAGGGCAATGGGAAAAAAAGTTTGAGTGATGCCTTTGCCTTGTGAATAATGAACAGTTCAAGAAGGTCAACCCATTACAACTGAAACCGTTTAATTATTAATTATGCACAATCTATGAGCAAAAGGACAAGTTCAGAATGTTTAATGTGTGGTAACTCCAACTGGACCCTCTCTTGGCATTTTGTTATTAGCACTTGTCAGCAAGGTGCTCAGGCATAAAGAAAAAAGCACAGCAGCAGAAAGTCTGAGCTCGCAGGAGGAGGGAGGGCTTTAAACTTCAAACACTGCTCCTAATATTTAATTTATAGAGTTCCCAGGCTCTGGTATAAACCTTATTGACTTCCACAGAGTTAGGGAAAGCCACGGTACCTAAATGAAGACCTGAGACTGAGAATACTGAGACAATCCCTCCCAAAGCCCTCTCTTTTCAAGAGAGTGCTAACATTACTATTTGTATTTTTTTTTCCACAGTTCTGAACAAAGGAAGACTGAACCACCTAACAGAGCACCCAGGAGTCAACCAATCCTTTGCAATCTATGCAATAACAGCTTGAATTACAGGTCTGAATACTATCCTCATCTACTTCTCAAAACTATTCAAAATGTCTCCTGATCTGTTTGCTCTCATTAAGCAGAGCAGTAGCAGATGCTACAGAGGCTCAGGAAATACACAATGTCCAGCAAAACCACAAATAAATACGAATAAGGCACCTTTCCTCTCTTTTCTGTCCAGCTTGGAGGTTTACCTGGGCAAACTCAAGAAGCAAATTCAACAGATACAGCTCTGAGTTGCTTATTTTCTTTGGAAACACTCTTATGTCATTGAAATTTGGGAGTAGTTCTTGACTGTCCATAGACACCAAAAGCATCCCATGCTTTACACACCTTCAGAGGTCTTAACCCAACAATTTCTTGAGTGAAGTATTTTCTCAAAGCAACTGAAAGCCTGAGACTTATCACCTCCTTTGGAAGGAAAAGCCCAGAGTCTCCCTGCAAGAGGAGAAGACAGCTTTCTGCCTCACAGCTTCACGGCAGTGATGGCCAAGTCCCCAGCTACATGTTAAGATCAAACCTGTGTTCCTCCTCCCTCCCACTTCAGGGGCCAACCACGGTGCAGAACGATGGCAGCCCACCACCAACACATCCCCAGGTACTCCCCATGGATCCCCACGCTTGGTGCAAACAGGTTTTACCCCCTCTTCTCATCTGCTAACTCCTGCAAAGGGTTAAATTTTCCCATTTCCCACAGCTACTGCTATTTTGCAACACTCTCTCCTCAGTGTGAGGCTTGTGCAGAAGGAGATGCCATGGTCCTATGGCTCTATGGCCACAGGAGGGAAGTTAGCAGAACCCAGCAAACCAAACTCCAGTTCCTCTCTCCTCTGGGTCTCCCCAGCACACCCTGCCTTGGAAATTACCATCTCCTCTGGGCAGACGCTCCTATTCCACAGCTTGTCCACTGATGCTGAAATGGCAGTATTTAATAAATAATGGGTCTGCTTTACAAAGCATCTCTGGCTTATCCCTTCAGCCTAAAAAATCTCTAGGATTAAAGAATTTTTATGCACTCTAGTTTCTCTTTTACTAAAGCTTTCCAAGAGTACATTTATTTTTAGATATACCTTCTGGACAAATAGTGATTCGTTATATTTTTTTTTTCAGATAAACTTAAGTTTTAGATGCTCCAGAAATGCTGCCACGTGCAATTACCTGTAATAAATACAGTAAAGTTATTGAGCTTCCAACGAGACCAGCAAATTACAATCTTGTACATGTTCAGATTTACTCCTACAAGGACAATTTTCTTCCACAGCATTCTTTAAAAAAAAAAAAATAAAAAATAATAATAAAAAAAAAAAAAATCCCTTTCTCCCTTTCTAGCCAATCTACTTCAAAAGCCCTGCACAAACCTAATGGCAGGTGATTTCCTACAAGGAACAGGTCTGCAGAAGACGGCGATGGCTGGAGGTGGCTCAGAGGCCCAGACTTGAAAGCGTTCCTGGATTGTCCCTGTCACAGTCCCCCCCAACCCCAGCAGGAAGGTGAAAGATGATTACATCTCCCCGCCAGGTCGCTTCTTGCTCTTTTCTTAGTAGCAGATGCCAAATGTGACAAATGATACGTGGGGGCATTTTGGTGTGAAGTTTTGTCTGCCGGGATTGGAGTGTCAGCAGTAAACTCATTTATTTCCAGATCTTGAGCTGGACAGGAACCAAGGTTGAAAGGCCGGCGTTTTATCCACCAAAACACTCAGCCTACCTTTAACACCTCAAACCACGTGAGAACCAGCTATTCTCTCAGCAGTGCTACCTGCTCCCTAAATTCTTGAGAATATCACAGCCACGTAACCTCTGTTTGTACCGACCGCATGCAGACGGCGCTGGCTCAACCAGCCAGTAGATACCTGGGGCTACTGGGTTCTCATTTTTGGGGCGTTTGCTACTGTGAGATATTTATTCAGAGCCCAGAAGAGGGAAGGAAGGAAAGAAGGGGAAGAGTGTAATTAACATCAGGAATAATCTAGGGTGTAGGACGTGATGCCTTCTACCTCTCGCCATGCTCTGGGTACTTCTTCGTGTGGCTCTCTAAAGGGTCTTGCAGAGAAGAGTACAGGTAGCTGGAAAAACAGGTTAATCCTTTAACCGTAACTGTAATTGCTTTCTCTCTGAAACAAACATCAGAATTTTTTCCTCTCATTGCTGGTCTCTTGTCGATCATAAGCTAGCAGAGCACAGCAGTGTTTTGGGTAGACACACACACACACACATTTCAAATGGCTCAGGCACAGCAGCACGAAACGCAGCCTCTACCTGTTCCCACCAAAGGGACTCAATTGAAAAACTAAACCCATTTATTGTTCCCTTTTTCCTCTGTACACTCCCAATGCATTTTTATTGCTTTTTCATAAAACACTGCCGCAAATAATCAAGCATGACCATTGACATCCACAAGATTGAGTTTTAGGAACCATTAAATGAGCTTGCCCTCTTGGGAAGGTTCTTGCTCAGGTTGGTCTAAAGGTAATTATTCAGCAATTCCTACCTGTGGTTTTACCTTGTTCCTATATAAGTCTCTGAATCTCATACACTAGTAAGGTCACAGTTTCTGTCTCCATAAAAGTACACCCTAAAACAACTTATCCACAGGACAAATCAGGGTGGGTTTGTGTACATGTGCACACACACGTGTGTGTGTATATCCTACACCCAGCTTTTCTTCCATGGAAGTATGCAGAACTCCAGGAAATTCCAGGGTTAAATATAGCTGTTCACACATTCAAATCAATACCTGAGAACCTAAAGAGAAATTCCTCTGGCAAAAAAAAAAAAATAAAGCCTTGTTTTATTCTCAGCTTTTGGAGTGTTCTGCTTCATTTCTAGAAACAGCAAATGTAGCACTGATGTATCAGGTTAAGAAATTCAGCACTTGAGAGACAAGGGTCTTCATCGTGCTGTTTGATCAAGCTGAACATCCTGTGAATTTTTAAGGCTATGCTGTAGCAGTAAATAGAGGGATACATTTAAGCAGGTTAAAAAAAAAAAAAAAGGAATAGCAACAACTATTCAGGATATCTGAAAATTTATTGACACTGAAATGCTTCACAGCTCAGCATCAACACTACACTAGCGTTAACTGATGCTGCTAAATGTTTCCAGAGTATGAATTTCCAAAGAAAAAAAAAAAGAGGTCTTTGGTTTTGTGGTGTTTGTGAAGTCCTTGAGCTAGATTAAACTGCAGTCTTGTGAGACCGAGTATCTCTGTGGGGGCACTTAGCAGAAATGCTCAAGAAACTCATGGAAAGCTTCTCACTACTTACTCATGAAGCTATCAGAGTAAGGAATCAAGAGTACAAGTAATTTCTAACTTGCTCACCAAAACAGGCAGGTTTTCCAGTGCTGCCTCCTATTCGTAAAAATAGGATTTGCTCTTGAAAGACTTCACTCCTCAAGCTTCTAATGCAACTGGAATAATACAACAACTTGACTAAAACCTATGGACAAAAATAGAGTTCTCCCTAATTCAACAGAGCTTAAAAAAACCTAAAAAGCCAGAACCAACACCTAAGTCACTATCACACTGAGACAAGCTATGGAAACTTTCAAACCAAAATAATTCCATTTCAGGTTATGAAGAAGAAAGGGTTAGAAACTAGAGCTGATGCTTAACCACAGAGCTTGTGACCACAACTGCTCCAGTACAGCGAAACCCGGTTCACAGCAAGCACCCAAGGGGCTGGCAATAATTGCTTTCCTAGAAGGAATACTCTAACTAAATAAAGGTCAAACAAAATAGCCCTGAAGAGCTTAAGGAAAATGTACAGGAGTTGCTGAAGTCAGGAGGACTACCTGCTGGATGCATTCCACAGTGCAGGTTTTGCCCATCCAACCTTCTCCTGACGCAGCGTGGATACCTCTATGGCCAAAAAATTCAGGATGGAAAGGATGGGAAGCTGACAGAGCTGTTTGGTTTGGTCTTTTGGGATCTTCATACACAAGCTGCCACCACCCAGGTGTGCTACTAAACATTGGTCTGACTAGCAAGCAGGAAAAATTACATTTTTTAGAAGGTTTGAGAAATACTGCACCTGGAATGCAGCCGAGGAAGTGGCTAAACAGTAATATCCTACATAATACATTTTGACATCAAGGTAACAGGAAAATAAGTACCTGCAGCTTGGAAGAACCTTAAAAACAATGCCACTTCTCAGCCAACTGTGAGGAACACAAATATGCTATGATCTGAGCTCTGTGGCCATCAGGTCAATGGAGGTGATTCTGCCCCTCTACCTGGCTCTCGTGAGACCCCCACCTGCAGTACAGCATCCAGCTCTGGAGCCCCCAGCACAAGGACACAGACCTGGTGGAGCAGGTCCAGAGGACCACAAAGATCATCAGAGGGCTGGAACATCTCTCCTGTAAGGATAGGCTGAGAGAGTTGGGGTTGTTCAGACTGGAGAAGAGAAGGCTCCGAGGAGACCTTGAGGGCTTCCAGCATCTGAAGGGGGCTACAAGAAACCTGGGGGAGGACATTTTACAAGGGGTAAAAGAGGTGTCCCTGCCCATGGCAGGGGGTTGGAACCAGATGATCTTTAAGGTCCCTTACAACCCAACCCATTCTATGATTTTCATGAAAACCTAACCCCGCATTTTTTCTGCAGCCACAGAGCCCAGAAACCCACTGCTCACCTAACAGAAAATTTAAAGGACCTCCTTTTATCTTTTAAACTGAGAATTTTCTAAAGCATTGAAAGTAAAATGCATCATTATAAGCAAAGCTACAGTTCTCATAATCTCTGCTTGGAAGTGGAATTTGATTTTTTGAGTGAGGACCATGTAGGTTGTCTGGGAGGTTGCTGGAGATTCGGATGCTGAGGAGGGAACTGTAAAGAATTTTTTATCAGGAAAAGATAATCATGGCAGGCATTGTGAGACTGGGAGCAGTAAGAGAGGTTAAAAAGCTATTTTTACTTGCAATCTTTAGGTTTCAGATTCAGCCCAATAAGTGAAACTGGGTGGCCTGCATTTTTCTGATGCATCATTTCTGGGGTCTGCAACATTAATAATATTATTCTGGGGTTCTGTTGCTTGTATTTCTAAATTATCACCTGGAACAGATTCCAATCACAAAAACTTTAATTTTTTTTTATAAATGCACCTAGTGCTTTTGAAGCAGAATCCCCTTGCTGATGCAATTTGCAACTGCATGGCAAACTGTTTGACTGCATGACCATGGAACCACAGGGCCACATCTAGGACACCTTCCAAGCCAGGCAACGGGTCCTGCTTGTAGCAGGACTCTGCTCTCCTTCATGTTGGAGTGTTTCTGGGAAGACTGCAGGCCCAGAGAGCCACGCGTGTCCTTCCCAACAGGGATTCATCTCAGTGCTCCCCACAGGACCTTTCGGTGAGCTGGAGACAAGCTAAGTGGAGTGCTGGAATATTAAATGGCTCTCTGCTCTCAAATACCAGCAGACTGCCTTTACTGCTGGCTGTGCTGCAGGATGAACTACATTAACAACTGCTCTGTCCTCGTCTTTGGACCAGAAGCAGGAGTCTTACCATGGTGGGAGATGCCTCTATGATTAGGGCTGTTGCTTAAATGAGCGTGTCTTATTTGTAGTTGGATCAGATAAGTTACCACATGGTAAAAATAAAGGTCCTGGCAGGCTTGTATCCTTCTCACACAATGCTCATTGCTAATTCTGCCATTAAAAAAATAATCCCAGACCCAATGTCACTAAAAGCCCAACAGCCTGACAACAACAACGTCAGGCAGTGCATTGTCAATTGAGAAGAACCACAGTGCCTGCCATTTTTTTGTTAAATTATCCTGCTTCTCAAATCACTCACTCATTTTGCACAATTCCTGCAAATAAATTTAAGTCCTAGGAGATGAACACCCAGGCTTTGGAAACTGCCAGAGTCACTGCTGCAGCACATCTATGAACTCCCATGGACAGTTTTTATTCCATAGGGCACCACCTTACAGAATTTGAGAGAAGTCCCTGGTTTTCAGGTCATACAGAAGCAACCTCCTAACAACTTCAGTTACCCATAAATCCTATGAATTAAATATGATTGTGAATGATCAGAGCATGAACTTTTGGACTTCTGCTGTCTTCTTGTTGAACATGGATCAGTTCTACAAAACCCCAATGACTGCAAATACAATAAGCAACTATTATGAAGAATAAAGGTCTTCACATTACTTCCAATCCAACATTTTAAAAAATGTCTAGGTTCTGCCCATATCAGACTCTTGAGTTCTTAGCCAGCACCAGGGGGGAAAGACTGGGGGAAGCAGATTGCAGCAGAGACCCAGCCTCAAGAAACACTTTCCACAGAGCTGTTTAATCACATTCTTGGGAGCCAAAAGTCCAAACCATTCTCTGTTACAGAAAAAACTATATTGAGGGACTTGATGACAAAAATCCCAGAATCCCAGCATGGTGGGGGTTGGAAGGGACCTCTGGAGATCATCTCACCCCACCCCCTGCTCCAGCAGCTCACCCACAGCAGGGTGCCCAGGGTTACAGCCAGGAGGGTTTGGGATCTCTCCAGAGCAGGAGACTCCACAGCCTCTCTGGGCAGCTGCTCCAGGCTCGGCCACCCCCACCCCCAAGGAGGTTCTCCGTCCGC
>NW_008623686.1:40911-85127 GCF_000691845.1 Merops nubicus
TCTCCAGCTGCACAGCCCCAGGGCTCTCAGCCTGTCCTGGCACAGAGATGCTCCAGCCTCTCAGCAGCTTTGCAGCCTCCACTGGACTCTCTCCAGTAGCTCCTGGTCTCCCTTGAACTGGGGAGCCCAGCACTGCACCCAGAGTTTTCAACTGCAACAACACCCAAAGATTATTACTATGGCATGAAGTTACATGGGGATCAAAGACCTTGAGGCAGCTTGGTCCCACCCTTGCAGAGCTACTCCTCCCATACCCTGTGACATCATGGCTCCTCCAGAAGCCATGCCATTACAGAAGCACTGCTGCTCCTGATCTGTGAGCTACAGACTGTCACCCCTCGCTGTTCTGATCGTCATTATGGTGGGTGGGGAATTCTGCATCAGGATCTGGGGCTTCCTGTGGGGACAGGCTGCACAGCACAGCTGCAGGAGAGGGGCTCTGCTCCCACCTCCTGTGAGTTTTAGGACTTCTTTACAGCCAAGGGGAAAATTTGACCCAAAATCATCAGTTTTGCAACACTAAGCATTTCTAATCCTTAATACTCATGGTAGGAACAACAGCTGTAGAGTACCAGCTAGTAACAAGACTCTCCCTCTCTAAAGGTCCTGGTGTGGAAGGGATGGTGTGCATCACCCAGCCATGCAGGTCCCTCTGATACTCCCCAGAAGGCAAATCTTACAGCAGACAAAGCAAGGAGGGGAAAAAACCAATAGCCACAAGTTAAACACGTTTTGCTTTGAGGTCTTTGTGCACAGGGCAGGTCTGGGGTGGCAGGAGGATCTGTTGAAGTCAATGCTACCCATCAGCTAGAACAGAATGTTCTCTTCATACAAACGTTCTCCAAGATGCCATCATGCCAAGAATTCACACTTCCAGGTGTGGTAGCTGCTGTCCAAGTGCTCTATAGCTTACTAAACGACCCCCTGACAATACACACCTCCACAAAGTTCAATTCTCACAGTTTTTGGAAGGAGATTGGAGCAATTCTAATCTTTAGGAAGAGAATGATAGCTGCAGGAAGCTCTACTGTAACACAGAGCTCTTCAGGGCTCTCTTTTCAAATACTGAGCTTACATAGAGGCATCAGTACCAATCCACTTAAAGGTAATTTGTCAAGCAGTAGCAAAACACAACCATAAATATGAGCATCTTTACCTTAACTTCCTTAGAATCATAGAATTATTTTGCTTAAAGACCTCTAAGATCATTGAGTCCAACCACTGACCTACCACTGCCAAGTTCCCCACTAAACCATGTCCCCAAGCACCACATCTACCACATCCCTCCAGGGATGGGGATTCCCCCACTGCCCTGACTTGCACCACTTTAGGACAGAGATGGCCTTTTGTTGCCAGCAGACACAGCACTGGTGCTTTGGCATTTCCATGCCTTGACCCAAGATGCAAGAAACAGGGGTAACAATGGATGAAAAAGATGAGAGAAGTAGAACTACCTAGAAACCTCCTAAAGAACCAGACCACAATAAATTGCCAAGTAAAAGAGCTAGCATTGCTGGAGGACCAGGAGAACATTCCTTTACACAAAGGATACCACCTCATTTTAATTTAATTGCATCCCTGAAGGCCCATCTGTCACTTTTTAAGAAGTTCAGCTAAGTCAATGAGTCATTCTCTAATCAAAGGACAAAAGTGTTCACCACAGGTAGAAGTGGAGGACTTAGCATTTCATATGAGTAGAAGCTACAGGTGGAGATACAACCAGGACAGAGCACCTCCCTGGCTGTGAGTTTACATCAACCTAAATAAAGATGTTACATGGGACAGGCTGAAGCAGCTGAATGGACACGTCAACACCCAGCAAACCCAACCTGAGGATCCACCAATGACGTTCTGCTAGAGGCTGGGGAAAGTCTTTAAAAAGTTTTGTTTTTTGCTCTCATTTGAACTTCTGGATTGCCAACATCATCTTATTAACTGGTAATTAAAACACGCAGAACTGACAGCACTCTGCTCTCAGCTATTGCTTCACTGTCAAGAGTTGGGACACAGGTTTACACCTCAGTTTGGGAAGGGAGATGGGAGCTGCAGAGAAGCGTTTCCATCACAAAATGTGATGTTAGCCACCAAAATTCAATCTGCTCTTCACACCTGGATCTCCTGCACCTCAGCTCTTTACTTTGTCCTTCTGATAAAATAAAAACGATCAGATGACATTTAGATCCTCTCCTGCTCACACTTTGCTTCTTCCTCCTTAGCAAACCACCTTTTTTCCCCTACCTAAACTGCATTAAATTTGCCCACTCTGAAGAGTGCTGCCACTTGAACGTCTCCGTTCCAACTCATCTGGCACGTGCAGAGGGATCAACACACCCAACCAGGTTGAGGCTTTAGGGCCTAAATAGCTAAAGGACGAGCCTTTGAGACAATCCATTCTTTCCAGGGCTCAATATTCAGAGTAGAAAAACAGCATAAAGTGGGACAAGGCCAGTTCGTGTTCGACAGCTCCGAGCTGCACAAGGCAACTTGTGCTCGGAGGATGTTGGGCATTGTGCTTCATTAGGAAACAAAATATAAGCTTTCCACTCCATTAGGAATGACTTTAGGAGTGAAAGCACATAAGACGACGACTCACCTCATCAACAATGCACTGCAATAACTGGAGAGGCTGCAATGGAAAGAGAGGGAAAAAGTATTAGCCTATATGCAATATCTTTACAGTGGAGTGGAAAGAAAAAATCATTAATGCAATAAAATATAGCAAGATTAATCAACAGCAGCAAACTCTTATAAAAACATTGATGCTCAGGATGTTCTATTATTTCTAATGGTACCTAATCTAATACAGGCAGTTAAAGGTTTGCATTTTCTTCAAAATGCAATTTGCTAAGTTTAAAACAAGGCATTCAAGCATGCAGAGGAAGCAGCCATCAGGAAAAAGAAAAGTGAATTTTTTTCTGAACTCATAAAGCTTACCATTAAAGATCCCTGGTTTTTCTGAATCTGAAAAAAGGCAATATGTAATTAGCATGTCATAATCAAAATGACTCACTTGGACACATTATGATCACTGAGAGAAAATTATTGCATCGCTGGTGGCAATTTGTGGGCATGTGTTAACACAATTTACATAATGAAAATACACAAATGTTAATAGCTCGCTTCTCATTTATAGGCGAAAGTCAGCAGAATGTTAATTTCACACAACACTTTTTAGTACCCTCCAGGTTGTATTAGAATAGGAAGAAAAACCATAATCCATTTCAAAAGGCTGTTTACGATTCAGATATAAATAATGTTTTATATTGCTAGATTGTGAACACTGGGCTTAATGTTGCAATCATTGCTAATGTTATGAAGCTCACTCTTTTTAAATTAAAAACCGATTTATTTAAAATTGAAATTAAATCATAGTCAGAAATTAGAATTTTGGATTGCTGCCAGACTCTGCTCACAATCCCTTTTTTTTTTTGTGGAGAAAACTTTAATTATGTGGTTGAAGTATCTACTGCTGCTCAGGAAAGCCTTTAATACTCCACTTTTACCCAACTTTCTTACACATTCCAACCCAGTTTTACTCTGACTATCAGCAGAGCATTGCCATCTGTGAGGCTGGAAAGTTTGATGAACTTTGTGGCGTTCTAAATGGCAAAGGCAAGACTTGTCATCAGTCGTCTCCCAGCCTTTCTGGAGTTTCTTAACATCACTTTGGTTGGGAAATTAATTAACAGTTTGTAAAAACGAGACCATTGGATGGCTGACAGCGAGCTACAAAAATATCCTGGCTGATTTTTTCCATTACAAAAAGAAACAAAGGCAGAATGATCATGGAAACAATGAAATGCCAAGCACAGAGCAGGTACTTGATGCAGAACATCTGACCGAATTTGGGGACGCCGGCGTGGCCATCGTTTCTACATGCACTCCATTCCTAATGGGTGTGGATAATTAACGACGTATTTTTCCTGAACAGACACAAAGTTGTGCACAACCCAACTCCATCACGCTGCGAACAGAACGTGCTCCTTAGCGAGAACGTTGTCTTCTGTTCTAACACAGTTTGTTTGGCTTGCCCCTTGCTTTTCATATTCTCTGTTGTATAGTGCCACGATGATGAATGTTGCAGGGCTGCCATCAGCTTTGGAAGCGCTTTCCCTCAGTACCCAGCCAGAGGCAGGATCCTCTAGTAATACTTTACAGGTAGTAAAATGGGATATAGAGGAGGTGGAAAACCAGCACCAAGAAAATAGCTGGTATTATGCACATGAAGTCTTTCATTATTCTATTAGTACCATGCAAATATACATAAATTTTCCACATAGAATTCTATTTTTTTCAAAGGAATAGAAAATAATAAATAGTTAGCAGTAGAGCATTATATTTTTTTAATGGTCAATGTCAATCTCTTACAATTTGACAGAATAAATTCGCTGCCTCGCATTATTGCTAATAAGCAAAATACTCTGTGGATATAAAAAGGCTTTTTTTTTGGTACTTCACTTCCAGATGCTAAATGACAAAACAGACTCAGCTTATTCAATAGGGATGATTCCCAGCTCCTTTAGATTAGTGCTCACGAGCAGGCAATTCAGTTTTTCACCCAAACAGAGTATCAGGCACATTTCCTTCCCGGGGAAAACAGGTCTTGTGATGAAAATGAACAGAGGTGGGATCATACTGAGTAGCCTCAATGCAGATCTGATTACATCCCGTTTCAGAAACAGACTTAAAATATTATTTCTAATAAAGGCGCTCAGGGCTCCTAATGCAAAACAAAGCGACGCACACCCAAGGACTGCGGAACTCCTCCCGTGACACGGCCCAGCCCCTGCCAAGGGAGAGACCTGGGCTCCCACACACGGCCTTATCAGCTTTTATGACACAGTTATGATGGCGACACATTATTTTGAGATCATCTTCATAAATTTTGCATTAAGGTGGCGGTGCCAGTACCTGGAATCGATTCAAAACGCTTAAGACGCTCGATTACTTTTTAACGCTGTTACCCGAAGTAATGACATACCTGCTATTTTCCCCTTGCCTCTGATGATGCAACATCATTGTAATTGATTCATTTTCTCAATTAAATAAAGCTACTGTGCTTTCCTCCACGCGAATGCCACAGAGACTCCCCAGTTAGATGTATTACCTATTTTCTCGTCCTCAGATAGAGTGCTGGGAAGGCAGCACTGTGCTCCTCTGTTAACTCCACTAGAAAATGCAACGTTACAGTCATATTTTTCAAGTTCTGAACAGCAATGAACTTCGTTGTATTTATATTAGGCATATTTTTCACTGTTAAAACTATGTTGTTTACCTTTTCCAAGCTCACATTATTGGGCAGCCCCTGCAACTATAAACCAAACCTAACCGACGACAACTTTACAGTCGGTGCTTCTCCTCCTGCACACAGTTCATGAAAAAGTGAAGCATCCAGTTTTATAGCACATTAAGAACAGTTTTAAAAGTACTCAACATAAAATGTTTTATCTTCCTGTTCACCCACGCTCCTGGTTTTCCTTCCCTAACTGTCTGCTTTTCCTGCACTGCTGGGAGATAAGTTTAGGAGGCAGGCTCATCATGAGGGGTCCTGGTGCTGTGGCTGCAGCTTAAAACCTTGAGCATGTGGTGTTGCTACCCCAAAAAACTTGGGGATCAGGACATGTCACTGGCATTCCCTTATGCTTTCCATGAAGAATGTTAAATAGCAAATGGTAGCAGTGGCACGACCCAAAATCCTGCTGGCAAGGAGGACAGGGAGACGCGGTGTGCGTTTTAAGAGTAGTGAGGAACGCTTTGATGTGCTCATTAAAGCATCATTCTCATCTCAGAAAAGTCACTTCAACCCTTCCACCACCAACACATTCCCTTGGGCAGGCCAGAAGAATGTGTGTGACCCCTGCCCATCCATCCCTGGTCAGGAGGTTCTGCACGCTTTTCACACGCCACCAAAACGGTGTGAAGCTACAGAATTCAATCAGCTATTTGGTATTTTAAAACCTCTATTTGCTGCATTTTCCTTACTGCAGGTGACAGTTTATAATTTGAAGAAGCAAGGCAAATGATAAATAAATCCATCACATTAACAGGCTGTTTCTCAGGTTGTGAAATAACAGTGGTATCTGGATAAACCACTCCACAAAGCACATTCTCCAAATGGTTTATTTCTTTTAAGGTTGGTTAAAAACGCAAAAGTTTGCCTCCTTGCTTCATCTACTATTTAATGAATGCCTCTGGTTATGAAAAGCAACTTTTGACAGACCATCAGGTTATATTTCTGTCTCCATGGAGATACTCTGGACGGGAAGTGGCTGAGAAGACCTCTACCATCCCTTTCACATTATCTTCACAGCCACAATCAGTGGAACTCAAATGAATCCACCCCGGGTAACTTCTAGGAGTCACAAGCTCTAGCTTTAATTTTCCCTTTTTCTCTCTGGAATTAGGACTTGCCCCGAAGCTCTTGTTTGAGAGATTTGCAGGTGACCCAGGGTTAGATCTTCCCATATCAGTTAACAAATTTTCTCTTTACATATATACTGCTTTTCAAGCTTGTGGTATTTTTTTTTTAATAGAAAAATACATATACCAACAAATCATACAGTTATGATTTTTAAAGGAGGCTTCACAGTAGAAAATTTCCTAATCCAAGAAACTGTGGATTTTTAAAGCAGATGTAACTTATTTTTAATATTTGCAAATGAGGGTTAAGTTCTATTGAACAGCAGGAACTACAAACATTGTCTCCTCTTGACAAATGACCAACACAGGCTTTCTTTGTCTCAACCATGATCTAAATGGAACAGGAATATGTAAGAGTGCTGCAGTTCTATGTGGTCTTCACCACCATGGGTTTTCCCTTGAAGGAGAGCATGATCTTCAGACATTTTACAAATTCTTGCAAAATAGCAATTGGTTGTACTTCTGCAAGAAGTCAAAGCACCTAACCAGTACAACTGACCCCTCCCAATTTGCTCCTCACAACCTGAGCACCCTCTTCATCCCAATCTGTGGAGTCTGCAAATGGCAAACTTCAATCACTGTCACAAAACACAGGACAAAAAAAAAAACCAACAAAAATGATATTTTAAAAAGACAATTCACAACAACCTTAATATTAAATATATTCTTACAATTATATTACGCTGGTTTTCCCAGAGGTCTACAAACAAATTTATATAAAGAGATTATTTCATCCACCACTGAACTGCAGCCACTTCTCACAGAAATCTGTTTACCAGGGTTTAGTAACACAATTCAACAAAGCAGGCAGGAAAAACTGCACGCTGCTGAGTTATGGAGGGAGTGGGAGAAGCCAACAGCAACCACTACACTGGAGCAGGACCAACATGCTCATGATGACACCCTCCTCAGGCAGCAGGACTGTGGGACAATCAAGTCGTAGGAAATACAGTAAATTTAGCAAATTGCTGTCTAAAACCTTGTTTCAAGCTTCACAAGAAGTGCAAGAAGTAGAACAAAGGGTGGTCAGCCAGAACCAAATAAAAGAATGGGGTTTAGTTCTAACCAGTTCTTGATTAATGTCACCCACGTTTATCAAGTTTAATAAAACCACCACCACAATAATAGAGAGGAATGTGAGGACAACCCAGAGGCCACTATGGAAGAGGAAAACCAACCACAACTCATCAGGAATAATGGGACACTACCAAAAATATCCCCCAAGACTCCAAAAGGACAAACATCACAGGGGGATCCCCAGGGATAAGGACAGTCTGAAGGCACACAAGGTTCTCCTTTCTCCATGCAGCACTGGAGTGCTGTGTCTAAGCCTGGGCATCCCCCAAGAGCTGTGGGTCAGCTGGACAAAGTTCAAAGAAAAAAACACAAAACCAGCCAGAAATCTAGAAAGAGACCAAAAGAAATGTGGTCTTCAGACTAAAGGCAAGGATGACATAAGCACCAACCCTCCTGCTTCTCTTCTCCATGTTCATTACACACAGAACTGCCACTACACCCTGCAGCAAGGAAAACCTTTCCAATCATAAAGCAGAGGAACAATTCATCTAAGGAAACTGCAGAGCCTCTAACACCAAACACACTGAAGAGCAGTAGATGAATACCCACCAGGATTGTCCTTCCTCATAAGCACACCACTCCAAGTCCCTTCTAGCTTGAAAAGGAACAGGTAAAAATGTCAATTGTTAACCCCTCAGCTTTCTCCAAAGAGCTGCAAAATCAACTGTGATTGCTACAGATGACACAATTCTAGGGACATATGAAAGGAGATAATCCAAGCAATAATATTCAGGTATATGAGAGGAGTTTTCTAATTCAACTGAGGTGCTGAGTGGGTTGAGGCACCACACTATGCAATGACCATCCTCTCCTGTGTCATTTGAGTGCCCACTGCAGGTAGTGTTGCACTTGCTTCTGAATTAAACCCACAGCTCCATGGGGCTGGAAGAACAGCTGTTGTGGAAGGGAAATGCTTGCCTAGACCTCAAAATCATTCACTCTTATTCTGGCCTTTGGGGTCCCCACTATGTTGAGCAACCATATTCCAGCAGAAGAGGAGGAGGAGATGGTCCTACATGCTGTGATGGAAACACAGCCCTCAGCCTCTGCCATTTCTGGTCCATGTACATGGGGAAGAGCAAATGCTGGGACTGCTACAACCATCTCCAGAAGTGCCTCACAACCTCAAAGACCCATGAGGAACAGCTACCCTCACTCCTCAAATAGCCTGAGAGCCACAATTCATTTCTGAGCTCTTACAGCTGCATTCTTGGTAAGGAAACAGGCAAAATGGAGCAGGGATCTGCTCCACCCTTGTCTCTGTCCATCTTCAAGTCCTGGGTCACCTGGGAGGACTCATGTCTCCTCCTCACCCCAACCAAGGGAGCCTGCTTGGAGTGCAGCTGATGTAAACGTTCAGTAAATCCAATATCTGCAAACAGCCTCCTAAACCCAACCACACAAATCAATCCTCCTGCTGAGGGAGAGTCCATCTCCCAGAAGTTTTCATT
Source organism: Merops nubicus (assembly GCF_000691845.1). Taxonomy (NCBI): domain Eukaryota; kingdom Metazoa; phylum Chordata; class Aves; order Coraciiformes; family Meropidae; genus Merops; species Merops nubicus. The sequence goes on from NW_008623686.1 coordinate 49,860, forward strand.
CAGGCAAGTCCCTCAACGGCACCCACTGCAGGAATTATAACTGGGAGGGACATTGCCTTCCACGCACTACAGGAACACCTCCCATCCCACCGAAGCACCAGCTCATGCAGCAGATCCTCACAGATCTGCAAAAATTTCTCTGAAGAGATTTCACTGTTTCCTCCTGGATGTTTGTGATTTGTTTTTTTTCCCCCCCTCTCCTGCTAAATAGCTCTCATGGCAACGAACATCATCTCACTTCAGGACCTGGCTCCACTTCTGCAATCAAAAAGGTCTCAGCACAGTCATGTCTGTGCTGAAGACAAGACAATTGCATGGAGCAACAAAAGGGCTCGTTGCATTAAGGCATTTTCTCATTCCTTGTGAGTTGTGAAGGGTGACAACACCATAACTAAGAGAAAGCCCCAAACTTCCATCCTGGTGACAAAGATGTGCCCGTGGGGGATGATCTGCAGTAGTTCATTCTCCCTCTGGAGTAACTCAAACTTTGAAGGTGAGACCAGGTGTGAGGTTTTAGGCAGAACATACCCTGGAATGCCAGTGACAAAATACAGCCTAACCCTGGTCCCTCAGACTGCCTGTAACTGTCAGGGCTAGAAAGCAAAAAAATAAATATACATCAGTCTTTCAAGAAGATAAGCTAATAATGCACCCTTAAAACCTATTAAAAACATATTATTAAATCAAGATACACCAGTTACCTACATTTCCAAGTTTGATCATATTATTAAAATATCAATCTTACTTTTTTTTTTTGATCAGACAATAAGATTAAAATAAAAAATAGAAACTTGTCTTTATACCCGATTCCTAATAGATTTATTTATTTTTTTAAATTGCTAAAATCTCTCCATTTTCAAAAAAGAAAAGACCTCTGGAAAAACTAAAACTAAATGGAAATGTTACAGCAAGTTTCTAATAGACAAATCAAATTTAAGTTTGAAGTCACTTCTGGCTAAAGAGAAAAAATAATAAAGCAAAATGTGTCTGAAGTATATTATCCCACAAATGATCTATGTAGTGAAGCCTATATTAACAAATTGGTAGGAGTTTAAAATAATAGCAGATGACTTAAAATATTGCCAGTGATTTCTGGGGTATATTATAAAAGCAAAAAATGTTTGCACAAATCTATCATATTTAAGCTATTGTACAATAATTTAATTCACTATTTTGGCATTAGCATTTGAACAGTGTTTAATGTCTTTGAAATGGTTGGATATAATGATCTATGTGGAAGAAAAACGTTTCTTTCTTACTAGGAAACATGCTGTAACCAACCTGCAATTTATTCTTACAAAATAAATGAATGCTTAAAGGATGTTTCTGTCAATTGGAAAAACAACAGTAAAATGGCTACTTTACATGCCAAGTTAAACTAAATATTTTTTTCCCTGACAACCTGCTTACATTTAAATGAAAGCAGGCCAAATTTGGTCAATAGTATGGATTACATATAACAAAAAGAATCTCAGCCCACGCTAATACAGGGATCAGAATGCAGCAACTTCATTTAAAACCATGCAATTATTTAGCAAACTAAGATACAGCAAATAAATTCATCTGTTTGAAATGGAAGCGCTTCCACAGTAGCTTTTTGACCTATAATTAAATCTTACTTGCAGAAATCACAGCGAGGGCAGAATTTGCTGATGAGAGGATAAAAATAAAATCTTGAAAAATAAAACAAAACCAAACCCAACCCAGCTTTGAGATCAGAAATAAAAAAACAAACCCCAAACATTTGTCAGATCTTTTCCTGCTGGAAAGAGGAGCCGTGTCCCAAAGCTGGTGCAAGGCTGCATTGTCCCCTGGTCTCCCCGGAGTGATTTGCTCCAGCTCAGGATCTGGCCCAGCATCCGCAGCATATTTCTGCATCGTCTCCCCGATGCTTTTGATATGCTGGGCTTTGGTAAAAGTACAAACCTTTCCCTCTCAGGAGGAGCAAAAAGCAGATTTCTTTCACCGAGGGTTTTTTTGCCTCTGTGTTTCCTTACAGAGCAAACCAATGGCAAGTCTATAGCGAGCGCTTTCTTGGGCTATAAAATTTCCTATTATCCACTTATGTTTTCTTTGCAGTGGGATTTAAGAACGTCTCTTCCTCGAGACGAGTAATATGTCATCATTTTGTTGAACTAACAGGCCTGACAGTCTTGTCTCTCTGAGTTAGAGACACCAGTGCTCCGTGCTCGCACTGCCGGGAAAATGAAGGTAATAAAGCTGGGGATTAAAAAAAAAAAAATGAAGGGGAAAATCTAACTATAACTAAATCCTTCACTAATTGATTCCCATTATCTATCGTGCTGCAAAAAGAAACTCCTTATTATTAAAAAAAGAGCCTTAAATTAAGGTGTCTCTTACTTCCACTACATTTTGAAATAACTTGAATCCTCGCATTATCTATTTTAACAAATCTCATCGTCTGTGTTCATCATTTCTCCTGTCTTTTTGATCTTTTTTTTTTCCTACTTATCATGTTCTTTATTTGAAACAGATTTTTAACAGATAATCTTGATCGTTATAACAATATCTTGCTTGCATTTCATTCAAATAATTCTTAAAAACAGCTTAAAAAGCCGTTTGGAATAACATCAAGCTCTCCATCAATCAAACGAAAAAATTCCGCTGGCGGTTGTATAAACATCAGATCAACTCTGATGTCTTCAAGGATTTCAGAGCGAACCATAAAAAACTCCATTAACTTCTGACAAAGAATGCAAATTAATCACAACATGGGGTGAAATGAAATTAAAGGCTCTTTTCTAATCAATGACAAGGCAGGATGAAATATTCCTTCCTCCGCGCGTTCGGGCTGTCGGCGCGGCCGGGGCGGAAGGTGTCAGCCCGGGGTAGCTGCTCAGTCCTCCCAGCCCTCCAGCGAGCTGCTCACCAGTCACCCACCACACTAATCACCCCAATCTCAGGTGCATCCGAGCCGTTCCTCACACCCTCCCCGCTGCCAGTGCACAAAGCCTGGCGTAGACAGATGCACCGGGAACCTTAAATGACAGTTTTGGCCTCCGGAAGTGCGATCGCTACAGCAAAATCTAGTACAGCCTCCAGGTGAAATGTCTGGAGCTCCATATGGAGCAGGGAAAATTAACAACAAGATGAAAATCGCTGTAGCAGCGGGGAGGCTGAATCTGAAAAAAAAAAGCACCAAAAAAAAAAAAAAAAAAAAGCACGGGGGAAAAAAAAAAATTTAAAGATGAAGAAAGAGAAGTAATAAATTAATGGGGTGTGAAAACATTCAAAGCTTTACAATACCAGGGGCACTATTTGCTCAGATTTGGGGAGGGGGGAGAGCAGTGGGATGGGAGGGTGAGGAGCAGGGGATGGGATTTTTAGGTGGATTTTTTGGAAACTTTAGGTAATTTTCATGTAATTTATCAAGCCAGGCTTGGAATTGTAGTGAAAGGAGGGGAAATATTTCTCTAAATGCAAAAGTACCTGAAATATAGTGGTTGTGATCTGCACTTTCCTAGAGCTGATTAAACCCTCGGCAGCTGAGTACTCCCCGTTTCTTTGGAATATTTCCCCAATGGATGCAGCATCCTTTTACCATCCTGCTTTGTATAAAGTTTGACTACAAGCTGAGAATATTTAGTGGGCAATTCTTTTCATTTCTGCTAAATTGCATCATCATTAAACAAGTCATTGCCCCCGTTGTGTTTTTAGAGAACGTTTGAATCTCTGGGATTAACTGTACGTCTGAGTTTGTTCAGCCACTGCACATCTTTGGGGTGCCAACTTCAAAATGAATTAAATGTACTAAGAGGTGCCATGGCCTTTTGGGGTTCTTTGTGCTTGTTTTTTTTTTCTTCCACTTCTTTCTGCACAGACACAAAATCCAAATCACATAAATTAAGGTTAAACTTTAAAAAGAAATTTTAAACTTATTTTTCCTTATGTGCTGCCTTCAGGTAGCTAAAAAGCTGGACTAGCAGCTGGGATTGGTGAACAAGTTTTCCTTTTGTTTTTAAATATTGATGTAGGAAGGAACTTTTTGCAAGGATTTTTAAGAATTAGGGTTTCCTGAGGAAAGTTTTTTTTTAGTGGGAAAGTCTCTTCTGATCACTGCTGTTTGTTATATCCCTCTGGCAGTGAGCTACAGTTTATGAAGTTAGCTGCATATCCTGACCAACAAAAAATAATTCACAGTAACTCTAAACACACCCATGAGCAACTTCACTTGCAGGAGTAGTTGCTCACATGCTTAAGTGCTTTCAAGATAAGACTTTATTGTGAACATAAGGTTAAATAATGATAGCGTGAGGAGTAAGTGTTAGCAAAATAAATACTTATCTGAGATGTGGGAAATGAGAAGTGGTAAGCTCTGTCACTAAAATATTCGATTAAAGGCCACCAAAAAATTAAAAATCATCCTTCAGTCTTACTGGCATATTGCAGGAGTCCTGAATTTCCACACTGCAATGATTCACCCTATAAATCTTGTTCATTTAAACTGGATTTACACACACCATTTGTCTGTGTCTTAAAATAAGAGAAAAAGGACAAAAATATATTTTTTTCCAGCTCCTGTTGGAGACAAACACTCATTTGCAGGAGATTTCAGGTGTTCTCAAACACATATCCATACTTTCCATTTTTAGAGAGAAGTAACTTCAAGTAATTTAGGGACAAATTCTGCAAACACACATCTGATTAGCTTCATTTGAATAAGCCCACTGAAGTGAGGAGGATTTACTCCAGTGAGTGACTGCAGGATCAGGCCCTTACACAGGGAGATAAGTAGATATTTAGACATTAAAAAAAAACCCTACTAATTATCCCTCTAATCAGTGTGGGGTTTCTAACTGTTCTGGTGACCAGCTACCTAAGTCCATGTCTAAAATACATATTCTTCACATAAAAATCCTTTATGAAAAGCAGTTGCTTGAAAAGCTTAATAGCTACATTTTAAAGTTTCACCTCCTCAACTGTTTTACATTAAAAAATATATACAATTTCATGGACTACTGACTTGCCAAATATTCTTTTACAAACCCAATCCACTTTTTTAATTAGAATAGCAAAAAGGATCTTAAACCAGCAATCATGTTTTGCTCCCAATCCAGAAAACAAATTTTGGGCTAGAATCATACATAACTTCTTTCCCCAAGCTCCAACACTCATCTTAAGCTTATCTTAAATTGTATCCCATGTCACTTTGATTTAGTGTTATAACACAGTGAACATCAAGACCCTCCACGAGCACAAGTGAACACGTCAACGTACGGAGGACACTTCAACACAAGAGCTTCCTTTTCAATCCTCTCTTCAAAGGAGAGGGTGCAATTTAAAATATGGATAAAATATGCAAAGTATGTTCAGCTACAGCTCTCTCGGTGGGTAAACATTTTCCACAGGAGGTGAGAAAGTGAAAAATCAGGGTGTTTCTACATATGCAAAACGTTGCAAGTCCATAAAAGTGTCAGGAGAATTTGCTTAAAACAGCTTATAAAAATGGGAGAGAGAATGAGTCCCAGCCTATTATTCAATAACCATGTTTGTGAGGCATCTGCATAATCTAACCATGCATAAATTAGTATGTGTATTACAACAGTTATTTGCATAATAATAGCAAGTTAATAGATGCTTAAAGAGCACAGACCAACACCACCTTTAAATCAGACATGCCTCCAGGCACTCTGATCTGTACAGACCAAGATGCAGAAAACGCTGTTCATAAAACACACCAACACATAAAACCCACCTTCAAATAATTCATTTTAGTCCCTGGACACTTCACTTTTTCCCCTCTCCAAGGAAAGAATAATTTGAGCAACTACAGAATAGTTTGTTACTATGAATTCTACCATTCATCTTGCAGGAAGAATTTAAAGAAATCATCAAACCTATTTCTGGATTGTTTTACTCAGAGCTTCCTGTTTTTTCAAGCATACAGAGTAAAACGTTACCTGGAGATGGACAGCTCAGCACTGGCCACCAGAGATGGAAGCAGTTTTACCACCAACTTCAACGAAACTGAATCAAGTCAGTGGAAAGTTAGAAAATGCCTGTATCTAAATAAAAATACTAATATTAGGCCCTCTTAAAAGGGAGAAACCAGAGCTCCCTTAAGGATCCTATTCACATTTGAGAAGGTTTTAGACCATTGTGCCATTATTCAAAATCAAAATTAAAAATTAAAATATAAAAAAGGAGTAAATACACCTTCCTGCTTCCAAAGCACCACTACAAAAACCAGATTAATTTTAATCTTCACAACAAAACAATCATTAGCATCACCATAATTTTCACTGTCTGGAGGGAAAGAAAATCTTGAGTTTGGAGAAGAGAAAAAGAGGGGGGAAAAAAAATCAATAGAGACTTCTAAATGACTCCTTCAAGATACTGCTTTTCAATTTAACAGGACAGATTTATTTGTATGTGGCTCAAATGTTCACAATTGCTCTCTGCACCTTCATACATAGGAATGAATGTCACAGTGGCAAACAGCAGTAATGAACAATCTTACCTGAGGATATGGAAACCTCCCAAGAGCAAGCTGGGAAAGGAAATAATATTTGTCTAGTTATATAGATTTGCATGGAGGGCACATTTTCTTAAAGAGAGAAAAGTACTCAACTCTTACTATTGTATAAATTGGAAAATGTCAGCAAAAGTCATTCTGAAAACACACAAAGAGCTGTATTTAGAAGGGAGTTGTTCACCACAATTACCCCTTGTTCTACCTTTCTGAATGTTGCTGGATTTCTCAAGCCCTTTTGTCTGTACCACCCCATAATACCATTCGATGCCCAAGTTCCTGAGGACTCTAATTAAACCAGTTCAGCCTCAATAGTGAGGCCAACGACACTGACCCTTACTGATAATTATCTGCACAGGTATTGTAGAGCATACACTCAACTCCCAAAGTCCTTCCCTAACTGGCTCAGAGGAAAATCTGGGTTATACAGCTGAGGTTTGCCTCCTTATCGGTGTCAAACCCAGCCAGGAACCTGTGAGAGGGATCTGGAGAGATCACAGCACCCACAAAAAGACACTTCATCTTTCCTTCAGATCCACTTTCAGCTGCACACAGTATCAACTGGATTTGTTGCCCACACTGTTTTCTAACTCAGTATGTTACTGGAGTATCTGCTAGGATCCGTAGTAGACCCAACAACAACCCTCCTGTTGCCATAATGCCATTAGCAAATAAATATTCCATGATACACTCTTCATACAAGACTTTAGGTTTCCACATTGGGTATCTGAACCTTGGAGACAATTCCAGCAAAATGCATAGTTTAAGATTTTTTGTCTACTATTCATTGAAGGACCAGTGTTGGGTTTTTTTTTTTACCTCCAAAAGGGCATTCAGAGCAGCTCTGTTCTGACCTGGAGCCACAGTCAGATAAAGTTTAGTTAATCTTCATGAATCCTCCCCATACCAATCTACAGGACATCTATCAAAAAGGTTATGGATGCACTATCATTGATGTGCCCACAGGATAAACTCCATATATTCCCACCAGACTAAGTAACAGCATCAGTGCTGAAGGTCTAAGCCATTGTGTCATGTCCTGCAAGAGCTGAACTACATGTCAATGCTGGGCAAAAGCTCTTTCACAGCACCTGCTGCTGATATTTGAGCTCCCATGATGAAATTTCAGCCTGGCTGGCAGCACGAAACTATCCCAAGTATGAACAATGCAGAGACAGAGCTGTAGCAAGGTGGGGAACTGCTGGTGCAAGGACCAGTAGACATACTCGATCCTCACCAGTTCAGGAAAAAGGTTGGGAGAAGGTAATAAGAAGCAGCTGACAGCATGAGCAGAAGCAACCACAAAACAGCAGAGATGGTGCCCTTTCTGCAATTCCAGCTGCTGTCCAAGCCTGGTGCCACACTAGTCATCTGGCTGCAAGACTTAGCAAAGAGAGTAAACTTCCTCCAGATCCTCAGAAGAAAGACATTACAAAAGCAGAGTAGGTCTTGAAGCATTTGTGTAAGAGAGGTGGGCTTCTTTGGGGTGACTTCTGCCTTTTGGTTTTATGTTCTGGTGCAGTGCTGAGCATGGGGCTTCTCTGTGCAGCAAATCCATCCTTGTAACAAACCAGCCTGAGATAAACAGCCTGATCACCATCCTTTCTACCACTTGCCTCTGGTCCAGAGCCTCTCTCAGCTCAGTGTCACTCCAGTCACTCTCTGGTGGCAGGCTTTCAACCACACTGCTGTAGAGTTCAACAAAGACCCTAAAAGTTTTCTGTTATGCTCAGTTTGAAGGACCAGGAGCTACTAAAACATGTCCTTTTTTTATCTTCTCTTCTTTAGGGAAGATCCTCCTTACCTTCCAAGAAGCTGTTGGAGATCCTAAGAAGTGCTGCTGCTGTGATAGCCTAAAAATGCCTAGAAATAAACCTCTAAATGCCAAACACTTTTCCATGAACAAAAGGAGAGGAAATCTTGATTTCTTCCATGACTGCTGACTTAAGAGTAGTCATTACAACAGCTACACACTTGTAGGAACGTAACAGTTATCCCACTGTAGATCAAGAAGATGATGATGGCTATATGCACAGGGCATCATCTACATAAATCTACAGATCTTATTTAAGCAGAAAAACGACCACTGCCTCAAAGATGATTTCTAAGCATTTCCATTCTCACTGGTGACTCCTCTCCCTGACCACCACACACCTCAGCAGGGGCTCCAAGGGCAGTAGAATAAGTGAGGGAAGAGCAGGCTTCTGCCAGACTTAAGTACAGGTTGTATAAATGAGCTTGGAAGAATCTGAAAGGCATCAGGAATGATTTCTTTGGGTGTTAAGAAAACCCCTCACTTCTCAGTGAAGCTGCTCCTTGCCTGAGACCCACGAAGCAATACAGCCATGGACAGACCTTGTGCCAGCTCTGCATCCCCCTGAACCACCACTCGATTCGTCTGCTCAGAGTTGTTTCCTCCCTGCAAGATTGTCAAGGTATTATAAATTAAGAAACTTACCAAAGAGTATGTAATCTTCCCTGAAATAGCCTGCAGATATGTCACTGTACTAAATGTGTTTCAGATTTAATGAAGCTTTAATGTCCTTTTTAATTTTGCCTGTTTCTATATCACCAGGGGTCGAGCAAGGCAATCAGCACTCAAGAGGGTGGTTTGGTTTAAAACTAGGAAAAACTCATTTGCTTATGAGTTGCACTGTATTTTCTTAATTAAATTTACTAAGTAAAATTGTTTAAGTTCAGCCAACCAATGACCTCTGTATGTAGATTTAGATTTATAAACAGTGCCACACTTAAAGTAAAGAAACAAAAAAACCCCCAAAACAAACAAACAAAAAACCCAAAAAGATTAGAGCTTCACTAAAGGGATTTTCACACTCTCAATCATCTGTTTGAAGGAAGTCATACAAACAAATGCAGGACACAAATGCAGCCCATCACTTGAACCACTCATCTTCTGGTGTTCAGTGAGGTTGTGTCCTGAAAAATGATGTGCAAGTACCTGACAGGAGCCTTCCCTCAGACCTGGGGACGTCAGATTTTAACCCAGGGCTTAACCTGAGAACTCGTCCCAGGTTATTAAATAACAGGCAGAGGTGTGGGGTGTCTGCAAGCTGAGTTTTACCAAACTAGATCTAAAAACAGGTTGGGGAAAGCAAAAAGAACACGAGGCTGGCAGCTCTGGTAAGCAACTCCAAGCTCTTCTCAAGTACATCTAATGCGCAGAGAAGTGAACACAAAATTAAAACGACTTGTTGAAATAATGTAATTAACAATTTTGGAGCTGAAAATGGAAACCTAGAGATACTCACTAGCAAACTACTTTCTCTACAACCTTCTTTCCTTGCCTGCCTGTATACTGTTAATAAGAATCACAACAGCAACGTGGCGTGTGCCCTCTTCCAAAAACAGCAGAGGGAAGGAAGTTCAAAACATATTTTTTAGGACACTCGGGCAATAAAGTCTCCCACTTAGATTATTGTCTATGGTGTGCAAGTTGTTTTTTAATTTACAGTTATGCTGAAAAGCACGGGATGTTTTTATTCTTAATTTAGACACATTCCATGTTTCTCAGCATAACTGCAAATTGAAAATAAGCACTTAGAATATCGCTAGCGATCTAGCTGAAGGAGGACTTTATAGTCTGAAATGTTCTAAAATTTGTTCTTAATTACCTCGTGCACATTTTACACAATTAAATTTCCATCTAAGGATTTTGCATTTAGATTGTGCACTGCAGTTAAACCCTCATTTTATGGAAAAGCAGCCGCCACTTTGGAACATTCAGACACAGGAAACTTTAAAAATCAGACTTAACTACTGGATAACATAAAATTCCCTAGGTGAAATTTCATTCCAAGACCAATTTATACATTCCTAGATAGATGGCTTAAAATCACCTGAAACTCTGCAGGGTATGGGCCTTAATAAATATTAAATACCTCAAAAACTACTCTAAGATTTTTCTTCCCTTCTAATATCAATTTCACTGTCCTCTTATTGCAGAGTTAAAAAAAAAAAAAGAATCCAAGAGGATATAACAGCAATTTACCAGCATTAAAGTGCTTCTGAGGTTAAACTGACAACAAAGAAGAACAGAAACACAAAGCATCTTGAAGTAGGGTTTCAATTAAATGTGCAGGATTTAGTAATGCAGGCCGAAAAAAGAGTTACAAATTAATTTAATCTTCTGCCTATAGTTTGCAGCTGCACTCCAAAGTGTCTGGGGCTTAAGAACAAAGCCTTGAAAGGCCTCAGAGTGAGGAAAGCTTCAATTTTTAATGTATAACGCCATTAGCTGATAACTTGTGGAATCTGCGACCCCTGCGGAGGGGCATCAGCGTGGGTAACAGAGACTGATGAAGTGACATATTTGTTCATGTCTGGGGCTACGAGGAGGAAGGTTATTACTAATACCATCAGGCCCAACAGAAATATGCCCTAATAACCTTTGGGACATTCCTTGGCTTGAGCAGATGAGTTCGAGCTCTCTCTACATAAAATATATTAAAAATCAAAGCCTAATTCACCTTAATTAAAGATAATTAGTTTCACTTTGGCTTCTTTTAAATATGAACTATAGTAAATGCACCGCAAACTAAAGAGTGCAGACAATCATGATTAAATTGCACACTTCTCCCTGGCCACAAATCCCTTACATTGCCAGGCTTTTACCACCACCTCTTCAAAGGCGTCGCTCCGAATAGCAGCACCTTCTCTCCAGGGAGAAAGGTGGGACCTGAGCCTTTCAGGGCCAAGCTGTGGAAATCCTCGGGTGCAAAATTCACACAAATGGTCCAGGAAGATTAATGAGACCACTTGTTTGAGCAGAGAGGCTTCCTGCTTATTTGTTTGCTGGATTTAGATTCAATACATCCAGGAAAAAAAACAATGTCCCATCTGGTTGTGCTGGTGGAAATGCAGCTCAGCTTCAGCTCCATCTCCACTGGCACCAGAGTCCATCTGCATCACAAACCAATTAAACGACAGGGAAAGGTGGACTCCACCCAGAAACACATGTGGATTTTTTACCTTTTCAAAGCAGAAACATCTACACTACACAGTGTAGGGACAGAGAACATTCATCTACATTACATAACTCTTATATTCCGAAGACACACGTTATCCCTTAATTGTCCACTCATCTATCCACTCAGGTAGAGAGCTGTATTATTTATTTGGCTGCCTCACAAGCTGCCCGCCGTGGCCTAAGAGCAATTGCTGAGAAACATGATACATGGAGGTCTCAACCCGTGCAAACTGTACCTAAACTTACACTTTATTGCAGCTTAGTTCACAATCTTCACCTAATATAGGGTTACATCCCAGCGCAGCAAGCGGATAAATCATCCTGGAATATTACTCTGGCTAAGTTTAGCTGTGAGTGGAGCATATGTGCTTCCGAGTCACTGAAGCAAAGGCCCATAAAATACACTAATTACTGGAAGTTATGGTCACTGAGTGATTGATAGCGCTCTGCGAGGCAACTTCCCCCTTCTCAGCTATTCTGACGGGCCTCCCCCACCACACAGCAATTATTAATTCATGACCCAACCCTCAGGCACTGGTACCTTTCCTTCTAATTCCACTGCCACAAAGATGGTGCTGAAGCTGGACATTGTCTGTCCCCATCCTGGTGGCTGCTGAAGGTGGCAGAGGAGGAAATGGAGCTCATGGCCACTGCTTGGAGGCAATGCTCAAGATAGCTCAAGGGGAAAAATATAATAAAAATCTAGGCCAGCTTTTTCCTAAGAACAAGTTTCTGAAGCACATCTTTCTGTACAGGTTGACTAAAATGACATAAATACTCAAAGATAAGAACAATTCAAGTCACTGAGCAAAATTTGGCCTGTGCTACATCCACTCTCCAAGGCTGAGCAAAGCCTGTGAGGATTTGTCCATGCAAGTCAAGAACATTACACTACATATAGCCCTTAAAAATACAAAGTAAATACAGAGGATGAAGCTAATTGCAAAATAAACCCCACTTTTCGTTTTCTTGTTTTCCTTAAACCTAAATGAAAGATGTCTGCTACTCAGTAATCACACCTATGCAATTATCACTGGTCCAAGCTGCAAGGCTTAAGGGCTGAAGGCATGAGTCTGATCTCAGCCATACTTCATGAAACCAGAAAAAGGCCAGAAATGAAGCACAGAATCATAGAACTGTTTTGGCTTGTGGGAAGAGACCTTTAAGAAGATCACCAGATCCAACCATTCCCCCAGCACTGCCAGGTCCCCACTGCCCCGTGTCCCTCACACCACATCTCCACGGCTTGGAAACCCTTCCAGGGGTGGGGACTCCACCACTGCCCTGGGCAGCCTGGCACAGCCCTGGGCAACCCTCCAGGGGAACAAATTGTTCCTCAGGGACAACCTCAACCTCCCCTGGGGCAACCTAAGGCTGTTCCCTCTTGTCCTGTCCCTTGTTCCCTGGGAGCAGAGCCCGACCCCGCCCTGGCTCCAGGCTCCTGTCAGGAGCTGTGCAGAGCCAGAAGGTCTCCCCTGAGCCTCCTTTGCTCCAGGCTCAGCACTCCCCAAGTTCTTCAGGTGCTCCTCACAAGACCATGCTCTAGATGTTTTCTCCATACAGTTGGTTCCTTTTCAGGAAAGGTCTGGCCAGGGGCTGGGGCCACAGAAACTGGCACTGCCTGAGGCCCTGCTGTCAGCAGAGAGAAAGATGTCAGCCCACAGAGATGGCCATCCAGCAGTTTAGGAACACCTAGTTAAATTTTTTTTCTAATATTAATAATATTTAGAGTGATTTGCAGTGACAAAGTAGACACCTATCACATCCAGGTATTGATGATTATTTAGATGGAAGGGCAGAGAAGTGAGGCTTGGTTTTTTATTAGTTTAGAGAATGCTGGAATTCAGTAAGGAGGAAAAAAGGGGGGGGAGAAAAGTAATTTAAGAGACATCATACTGTATCTACTGAAATGTGTCCAGATCCATCTACTACACTAAGAACTTCTTGAATTCTCAGTGTAGGAAAGGAGAAATCATGCTCTTCACATTTGCTTCACAATGACCTCATGCCTTCTGCTACAAGCTATTCGCAGTGGCTCTACCAGCACCAACAGCATCACCATGGCAAGGCCCTCCCCAGTCTCCCTAGTTTAAACAAGCAAAGCAAGATTCTGCTCATCCCAAGCACAGAAAAAGCAAAGACAAGACCAGTAAGAACTGTCACTTGATTGGAGACACCTCACTTCAGCCAAGTGTTTTGTTACAATATCAAGAGTCCTGCCCTTCATGGAGATTAAATGCAAATTCTCAAATTCTCATTTCCCTTTTAAGCTTGACCTTAAGCCCATTTTCTAATGGGCTATTTTAATTAATATTTCTCCTGCCTCTCCTCAGTGTGGCTTTTGACACTGCAGGTCACTGCATGGTCCTTGTCTGCTTCCAGTAGTCACACAGCTATTCAGAGTTGCCCCATCATGACTTTCCCTTTCCACTGAACCTTAACCAAGTCTCCAGTGCTGCTACAGAAACTACAATGTACCACCAAGCTTTGGGGCTCAGAATTCCCCACCCAATCTGTCTACCTGCTGTTGTTTAGGAAAGGGTGTAAAAGTGATGAAAGACCAACCAGAATGTCCACATGCAAGTGAAATCCTGCAGAAGATGAAATCATGGTCTGAAGATCTGTTCACAAGCTTGAGCTTGAACCATTATCACTTCAAAGCTGACTATATGCCACTGATCACATATTTCAGACTCCTCAGAAAGAGTTCTTCTGAAACCTCCTGTCCTTGACCAGATGACATATACACGAGTTTTTACATCAGTTTTATGCAGTTAAACATCTTAAAGACTGAAGTGCTTTAAGAGAATCACCTTAAAGAAGAGCTTCTTCTCTTGTAGCACCCCTCTTCAAACATGTTCCTCCTCTCTGCCTTTGTGGTCTGAGTGAGCTCTTCTCACATCTCCATCTGTGCTCCCAGCCCAAGTGTGCTGAAGAGTCTAGGACTCCACAGGACTGACAGTGCATGCAATGAGTGTTCACCCTGCTCAGGAGATACCTGTGTGTGCCTGGAATACATGATGTAAGGCAGGTTTGTTCCATATATACTGGTGCTCCTGTATGTGGGAATGCTAAAAATCTGTCATACAACTGAAATATTGCTTAAAACAGCATCTTAACACAAGTGTGACAAGAAACTAGCAATCCTTGAGCACTCTCACAAATCTTCAGATCAAGCCTCCTTCTCTGGAGACGTTCAAAACCTGCCTAGAGGGGTTCCTGTGTAACCTGCCTCAGGTGACCCTGCTTTGGCAGGGGGGTTGGACCTGAGGATCTCCAGAGGACCCCTCCAACCCCTGCCATTCTGGGAACAGAGAACTCTGGTGACCAAAGACTTTTAAAATTCTCCTCGTGGGAGTTTTAAGAACTTGTTTCTAACACTACAACTGACATACAAACTCTTTTTCCCTGAAGGACAGAACACTGATAATCTTTGCAAGAAAAGTTAACGTTAAAAGGAGGTCTGAAACACAGAGAAGTAGGATGTGATACAAAAGGAGGGGCAAAAAGGTATCATTAGCCAAGCTCATGAGCTCATGTTCTACTTCCAGACCACAGAAACAAAACCAGACCAATTCTATCAGCAGATAAAGCAAGCCCTGGATCTTCTGTCAAAGACCTGCAAGCCTGTTCTCTGCTTCAACAAACAGCTCCAGTTCCAGGTCTGTTCCATGCCCTTCCCAAAACTCCCTTCTCCTCTCCTACCATCTCCTCATGACATGTAGGAGACGCTGGTCCTCAGCATTGTCTCGAGAGCATGCCAGCACTCCTCAGCAGGCAGCTTTCAGGTGGCAAAAACCATGGGAAAACCAAGCAGCAACCTGCTGAGGAAGCAGGATGACCTCAGAACACACTACCCTACAGAGTCCCACCAAAGCTCTTCCTCACCCAGTGTCTTCACCCACAGCAGCTGGGTTGGAACAAGATGATCTTTAAGGTACCTTCCAACCCAAACCATTCCCTGATTCTGTGATTCTTGTCTCTTGCAGCAGCCTCTCATCCCAGGAGAAGTGGCTCAGCTGATGGCACACCTACTCCTCACATCTGGACAAAAAGGCACCAAGGGACAAGAAAGCTGCCTGTCAAAACCCAGCAACATGTATTTTATCCTGTTTTGGATGCTTTAAAGTTCACTTTTGAACAGCAGCCATGCAAGGTAGGAATACAGTCACAGTGGAGAGTCACAAGAAATACTAGACAATTTAATTTAATCTCCTGTGCAGGGCACAGCTCTTGGAGCAAGAGTGGATTGGTTGCAGAGCACACACAGCACTCAGACCCAGCCCAGGCAGCCTGGAGGGCATTTTCTGAGTTACAAAGCCCTGAAAACCAGCTTTTATAAATGAAAATGCTGACACCCTCCTCAGTGCAGTGCCAGCAACATCATGGGTTTAAACTTGCTTTGTCAACCCGACTGCACTTTAAAACACAACATCTGAAAACCTGATGAAAACACCAACTGTTGGTGATGAAGCATTTTAAACCAGTTTTACAGATTGCACTGAACTGGCTTCACTTCAGAAAAACCTGAAGAATTGCTGCAAACTAAAAAAAAAAGAAAGAATAATAGTAATGAGAATATTAAAATGTCAGCAGTATTTCCTATTACTTTTGATTTTCCTTTTTCTTTTGGCAAAGGTAGACTGAGCACCCTCAGGCACCTGGATGTTCAGATGAAACTAGAGTGCTCACCACCTCTCAAAACTTAGGTGGTACTCATCTAATACTTCTCACTCCTTGCTACCAAGTTTTTTGGGGCAGTTTTCTTAACCTTGGAAAGCAGCAGTTTAGTTTCTTATTACACAGAACTATGCAGCAAAGAAATTCAAGACATTTTAAAGGCTCAAAAGAATATCAAAGAAAATGGGAAGATTTATTTAGGATTTATTTAGCTGCTCTTTCATACTATCATACATCAGAGTGGTCCTTGCTAACTCAGTCCCACCTGCCATTGCTTTTAATTTAACATGCTATAACCCTGCTAGTGTGAAGTTGTAGGCGCTGGAGTATTACACCACTCAACAGAGATGACTTTAAAATCCTACAGCAAATGCCAGCTTCCCTTTTTAACAGCTCCATCGACAAGAGCCTGGGTGTCTCCACCACCAATCCCCACGTCAATACAGTGTTACTTTAATGACAGTGACCTTGTGTGGCTCTCTGAGCACCTTCTTCACCTTTTTTGAGACATTTTTCTAAGCCACTGTCCTTGTTTTCATCATTTAACACATCAGTCAAACCACTTCAATAAAACAGCGATCATGTTGAAGAGGGGTCTCGGAGGAGCAGATGACACACCAATTAACAAAGCACACCCAAACCAAATTGGTTTTTCTACACCTGGTTCAGAAGACACTTGTGGAAAGTGAGAGAGGGGAGGAAAAAAAGTTGAGGAGGTTTAAAAAAGGAGAGTAAATGCAAATTGAAGGAGTCTTCTTGATGTTGGTTAATACAATGTGAAATTCATCCTTCAAATCAAATTCATGACTGCTGTTGGCCAGACACATTTACAGAGTGTGTTCTGTATCTCACCCAAAATTGTGAGGGCTCTCCAGCATCAGGAACCATTAAAATAAGCAGTAAAACAAATTAAGTGAACTGCATCCCCTGTGACAGGCTAAACTATGTCATTATTGTAATTCAGAGGCAGCTCCAGTCAGAGGCAGGGCAAGATTTACAAGACCTGAAAGCAATGATTCAGCATTGAGTATTTTCCTTTTGGTTAAAACCAATTTGGCAGGGAATTTACTGTTTGAAAACAGGACAGTAGTCTTGGTTAACTTTCAAGCTTCAAAATGTGACACTTTGCCTAGATTCAGAGGGTCAGCATCAAGATTTATTAACTTCTATCTGATCTTCTGCTGAAAACATCTCTTGGACTTTACCTAAAGATATATTCACAGCCTCTCCTTAATTATCCTACATTATACCAGAAGGGAAGGACAGCTCTATTTTTTGGTTAACCAGATCATGCTTTTGTCAGGCCATGCAGAAAAAGATGCAAGTCATTTGTGGTTTGAATGAACTGTTCTTATAGGAAGAAAGAGCTGCTCCAAGCAGGGGGGAGTTCTCTCCTAGGACTGTCCTTGAGTTGAAGAAGTCTCCTGAGGGCTTAGTGCTCAAGCTCTCAAGGCTACAAGGGTTTCTGACTTGTAGCTCCCCTGTCTGTAGGCAGCCCACACCTGCATGAAAAAGGCTACATGAACATCCCCTTCTGTCACCACCAGACCAGAGCTACCTGTCCCTTCTCCCACACCAGATCACACCTGACCAAGATGTTATTGTAACACAGGGATTTCTACTCAGCTTACACACTCTGAGTGATCCTTCCACAAACACTCTTTGTAAAGTCATTGAAATTTGTTTCTTAAACCATTTGATGAAGCCTAAGCTGAAAAAAATAACCTTTTTCCTGAATCAGAACTGACCTTGTCCTGACTAAGCCTGCAGAAA
Organism: Merops nubicus; assembly: GCF_000691845.1. Lineage (NCBI taxonomy): Eukaryota > Metazoa > Chordata > Aves > Coraciiformes > Meropidae > Merops > Merops nubicus. The sequence continues at coordinate 67,793 of NW_008623686.1, forward strand.
GCATGGCCTCTCCTAACGACCACATTTATGATCACATTTTCTTTGAACAGCTTCATTTTGGTAAGACTTTCTCCTGCTTGAAACCACGTTGGTGAGAAATCTTTCTAAAAGCCCTTGTGAACACTTATCTTCAAACACTTCGTTTCATTGCTCTGGGAGAGACTCACACTGTTGTGCAAAGATTTTGCAAGCCATCAACCATCTCAATGCTTGGATCTGCATAATACTATTTTAACTAATAATAATTGTTCCTCAGCTCCAACCTCAACCTCTCCTGGCACAACTTGAGGCCATTTCCTCTTGTTCTGTCACCTGTTCCTTGGAAGAAGAGCCCGACCCCCACCTGGCTCCAGGCTCCAGTCCCCTTATTTTCCAGGCTCAGCACCCCCAGCTCCCTCAGCTGCTCCTCCCCACATTTGGGCTCTAGACCGTTCCCCAGCAGCTTCATTGCCCTTCTCTGGCCACACTCCAGCCCCTCAAGGTCCTTCTGGGACTGAAGGGCCCAAAACTGAACCCAGAATTCTAGGAGTACCTCGATCCTAGAGGTGCTGAAAGGATGCAGAAGCATCCAGGTACCAGGCCCTACTTCTTACCCTCAGATGGAGTCTCATTAGAGGGTTTAGGATTCTTAGGTGGTTTCTACAGAGGCTCTTTGTATCTAACTGAATTCAATACAGTAAGAACAAACCCATTCTAAATACAGCCAGGAAATTTAGCAATAATTAAAAGCATGCACATATAAAAGGGTATACAAAGGCTACATTAAAATATTCTGACATTAGATTTTGTTTGGTTCTCACAATGTGCACATGAAAAGGATAAGATATTTGCATACCTCCATGAAGGAAATCCCTAAACTCCAAACATCTGAATGGATTCCATACTGCTCTCCTGAAATCCTCTCAGGCTGCAAAGACATGGAAAGAAACATCTTGAGCCCAGCAAACAGCAAAACCACAAATATTTCTTGCTCAAGAGGTAGCCCAGGGCAAACAAACCAACAGAGAAAATGGAAAGAAGCTGAAAGCTCACCAGCAAACCTGGCAGAGAGCAAATCCACTCTTCAGTCATGTCTTTATTTATGCCTCTTCTCCAAGAGCACAGGACTTGGTTCTGCTCAGACCTGTAGCCATGCTTCACTACACAACCTGGAAAGTTGGCTTGGGCATTGGTGTTTGGGCTGTTTTATCCAACCACAAAAAAAAAAAAAAGGCCAGTAGCTTGCACACGTGAGGCAAAGTGCAAGGTCAAGCAGCACAAGTCCACTGGCATACAGACTTCTCACTAAGGCTCAGCAGTGAGGTACCCCAGGAAAAGAGACTCCTGGTGTTGAGTCAAGGGCTTGGGGAGTAACTGTGGTTGAAAAAGCAAAGTTATTGAAGCCAAAAAACTCACTGAAGTCACATGCCAGCAGTTTTATTTTATATACTTTTTAATTTTGTTTTTGACTTATAGAAAAAAAAAAAAGGACTTCACTCAAAAATATTAATAACAAGTTTAATGCCTCATGAAATAGAATGCTGTAAAACATAACTGCTAGTTTTTACTTGAAAGCTACAATTTAAGCATTTCCAAGGTCAAGTACAGCATGAAATGTAACAATAAAAGGCTCCATGAGACTTCTCTCCCCACTGTGCTGTTAATGCACCTGTCTAGCCCAGCCACCTACAAAACACTGGCTGTATTTTTAGTCTTTAATAATCCAGAGACCTTTTTTAGAAAACAAACTCCCAAATTAGTGCCAGTCCAATGTGTTTTCGGGTGTTTACTCTGCACGGCTAATCCCAGGTCAAGAGCTTTTATCACAGCATGAATGTTAAGTAAAAAACCACAGTGCTGCCCATGTTTAAGGGTAGCCTTCCACAACTGCTAACATTAAAAAAAAAACCACCTCAGAATGTAACTGCAACAAAACCTTTTTGACTGAGCCTCATTTATTCTGCACTGAACAGTGATAGAAAATCTTATTTATTGTATTTTTACTATTCATTAAGGCAAGCAGAGTTAGCCCAGGTCAGTATATCTTAGACATGATTGCAACAGCATCATACTGGGATGTGATTTCTAAGCATCCTTTTATACTGACAAAAACCCTCATAAAGATGCAGACAGGTAGCCAAAAATGTACTCTGATATTTATAATATCATATGATATAGCATAACATGGTAGAAGATATCCTGGCCCAACATGGTTTGTGAGAAGCAATATTAAATTGTTTGTTCTTCTGTTATAACAAGTCCTAGATATATATTTATTCATATTATATAAAATTTATACTGATATAAAACATTTATATATGATATAAAACAGAATACATCCTTATGCTAGATTTTATATATCTCTATATTATATACAATATACAATGTATATTCATATATTATATAAAATATATACACTCTCTATAAAACAAGCTCAAGTTTTAAACAACTTCTATTTAGAAATGATTTCTATTTAGAAATTTTCACAGAAAATCATAGCAAGTGAATCATTTACACATTTAAACAAATCCCATGAATTTAAGAGCATGGAAAAGGAGATGAAAAGAAGAATAACACATGCATAAAGTATGCCACACAGAGACCATCCTAAGGATAGAGAGCTCAAAAATATTTTCTCTTAAAAATTTCTACAACTGTTTGGGTTTTTTTCAACCAAAATTTCTTTCTGTATGAAGTGGTGATAAAATGATTTTACAGAAAATGTATTTGTTGCTGGAAATTTTAACTTCTCCAACAAAAAGCTTTTTTGTTTCTTTATTTTAAACAGAAATCTCTGTTTTTTTAATGGTTTCAAGTTCTCTCACAGTCTGCCAAGCAGGCAGACAAACCAAAGCTTGGGATCTTCATTATTTTTTTTATGGCTAGACTATAAATTTGATGACAAATCACTCATTCAGCAGGCAAAACAATTTTAACCTAAGAAATCAGATCATGTACATTTTAGCTTAAACTTCTCTTTTCCAATTAATAGATGAATGCATCACAGCCATCTATAAAAAATAGGCAAAAAAAACCCCATTTATTTAAAGTACACCTGGGAATGAGAATAGTAGTCTTGATTTGTACACTAAAAGCAAGCACAATTTAATTCTCAGACCTGCTTAAGAGGACTCCAAGAGCTGAGTTGGAAAAGTTGATTAATTTGAAGGTGTTTATTTGTCTGAATCACTCTATTCCAGTTCTTTTAGAAAATGGAGGCAGAGAAATCAGCAGATTTACTAGTGAAAGTGGGAATACATAAGACTAATTTTTTTTCCCTCTTGTTTCTTTAAAAAAAAACAACAACAAAACAAAATAAACAACCCACAGCATTTTTTTCTGCATATATTCTGATGACACAGGATAGCCCAAGTCTTTCTAGGATGGTGACATGAGAAGCCACATAATGAGTACACCTTGACGAGAAAAGCACTTAGCAAATAAATGGACACCCTGGTCTGCTTTCTTCTTACAAGAAAGTAAGAAAAAATACCTGAAAGCGATTAAAGGTCATGGATTTCTCTCTCCTCTTTTCTGAGGTTTGAAAAATACAAGTATCAACCACTTTGTACTGTTTACACATTTTTTTTTCTTTAAAAAACAAGCTGAACACTTTTTTTCCTCATTAATATTAACAGCCAAGTAGTTTGCTACAAGAATTTTAATGGCCAAAAAGAAAAGACAACCTTTAATGTGCCACTCTAAACTGAAGCACTTGAGTTTTTATATTAAATGGAGAACCAAATTAATCAGATTATCTAAAGGAAAATACATGCTAACTTTTGTAGCTTACTTTCAGACTGGCTTCTGTCACCTTAGCAGTGACATGAGCCTCACATACCAGTTATCAGGTCAACCCCAACCTTCCTTCCATCCTAGTTAACAGCAGCAGCATTCCCCCAAATCTTATTTTGATCTAAAAATGATGGGCATTTATGCTGTAATGTAGAAGGTGGTCACAATGCTTGTTATGTTATCATCATAACAAGCATTGTGACCAAAACAGATATTGAAAAGTGAAAAGGTACTGATGAATTGGTATGTATGGTATAAACATTTTCCAATAGGCAATTAAGTGCCCTAAAATTCTCGGTCCAAATATTTTAGCTTCAAATTCTCATGGCAGCATCCCATGGGAAGCAACCAAGCAGGTGCTGAGGTATCCAGAAGCCCATGAGATGTTTGCACAGGTTTAAATGCTTTGCTAAACTGCAGGCTTGGAGCAGCAGCTCCCAAACTGTGGACAGTGCTGGACTGTCAGTGGGCTGCAAAGAGCCAGAGGCCATCAGTGGAAAACTGTTCCTGAAAGTTGAACTGGCTCTTTTCTTTGTTCCCAGTTATCACAATGCAGTAAAGGGAACTAAAATTACATAACAGAACCACTTTGCCAGTCTTGCTCTTCCCTGTCAGCAAGAAGTGTGGTTGTCACAGAGCAGGTAGGTGACAACAGACAATGTTCACAGAATGGGTTGGGTGGGAAGGGACCTCTAAAGATCATGCAAGTCCAACTCTCCTGCAGGGAGCAGGGACATCTGCAGCTAGAGCAGGGTGCTCAGAGCCCCGGCCAACCTCACCTGGGATGGTTCCAGGGATGGGGCAGCGACCACCTCTCTGGGCAGCCTGGGCCAGGGGCTTACCACCCTCAGGGTCCAAAATTTCTTCCTTTAGTCTAAAACTCCCTCTTTTAGTTGAAACAGAGAGGAAGTGGCTCTGTGAGACGGTGAAAGAGCTGTCTCCTGGCACACCCAAGGAAGACATTGCTTGTAATGGGGAGAGATGAAATTTGAGCAATGACATAGAACACACCCCACATTACACAGAACAAGACTGTGAACAAATACTTCTATTTAAATGTTATTCCTGCATAAATCCACTTACCGCCATATAAGCATTTGTTCCAACATACGTCTTGGCTATAGAATTCACCAGCTATCAGACAAAACAGTCTGTTAGAACAATATAAAGATAATGTGGAAATAAAATGGGCAATTATTCCTCATTTAACCTACGCTCATCATTCCTATAAATCAACTAAGAATTATGTAAAAGGGAACAAATTTATCTGCAAAGGCATTAAAAATGATTAAATCTCTCTTTTGTTGGGAATGAGAGCTCCAATTTAAACAAGCACTGCATTACAGTTTATGGCAGATAACCTTAAACAATTCTGTTAAACAGGATGCTTATGGCTTTAGTACCCCAAACTAGTCTGATATAAAAAAAAGTCAATTGGAAGTCGGATTGAACGTGCTCATTTTTCAGTCAGCTGGCTCAAGATGTGAATAAAGCCACATTCATCACTTGAATGCAACGAGCACTAAATACACTGGAGGGACAACAGACTCTGACAACTTATCATCCAAGGCTGACCTTCTCTTTGGTCCTCGTGTTTGGCGGAGAGTAAAGGTGCTGAAATTCAAATCAACATCACAGCAAGCTCATGGGTCACTACCAGCAAAGTTCTCCAGGGAGGCCCAAAATGGAAATTAATTAAAATTTGTGCTGCACATTGTAAAAGCCCACTACTATTGTTACTCCCAATATTAATTTTTATTGTGGGCCAGTTGGGCTCCCCAGACACGTCTCTCGTTCTGCCCTCCCTTTTGTCTGGCCAAAACGCTTTCAGATCAAAGCTGCATATCAATGAAGTTTGCTATTCGTAAGTAGTAATTACAATATCAGCAGTTTTTACTGTCATTAAACAATGAACAATCATATTCAGATGAAGAAAAGTCGCCCAGAGATTAAAGATGAATAGGGCTGTCCCAGCAGAGGGGAGCTTGCTGTGGGGCTGTTTGTCTGGCAGCCAGGTGATTTGGACATCAGAAGGGGAGAGGGTAGATGTGGAAGGGGGGAGTTACCTGTGTGCTAACCCCAAAGTCACACAGCTTCACCTGGCCTCGTGTGTTCACCAACATGTTAGATGGCTTCACATCTGTCGAGGGAAGAAAACTGGATTTCATCTCTGTTATCCTACACGTCGTGTATATACAGAGCTCGTTACAGACACAGGAAATGCTTCAAAGAGGTTTTCAAATGCAACCTCTAGTTTGTAGCAGTTGACAGCACAGATGACAGTATATTTGTCCCTCTCAAATACTGATAACCCCTGTTATTAAACCGCCGAATCATTTAGGTTGGAGAAGAGCCTTAAGATCACAGAGTCCAAATGACACCAGTCGGGAAGGGATGGAAAGCGTGCTGAAGGATGGCACCTAGAATTCAAAGTGATCTTGACAAATTGGGGAATCAGACTGAAAAAATAAGATGAAATTCAACAGGGACAAGTGGAAGCACTACATTTAGGCAGGGATGAATCAACTGAAACATGAAACATGGCCTGGAGTATAGGCTAGAGCAGGCCTGCAAAAGAGGCTCTGCCAATTACAGCATGAAGTGGAAATGACAGAGAGAGAACAAACTCTCTCACTGGACAATTTAGGAACCAGCCAAAAGCAATGGTGCAAATGGTGAAGCCTGTTTTCGTACCAAGGGATAGCTGTGCTGACCTTCTAAGGTTCACCCCAGCCCTGCAACTTTGTACTCTAACAGTGCTATTAACCTTGCTTAACTCCTCTCCAACACCCCCACTTAATTCCATGTAGTGACAAGAGCAGAACTGAATGTTCTATACAAATTACAAATACAAAACACCCCATACAAACACCTGTGTGTAGGAACACAGGCAGAACACAAACATACAACCACATTCAAGCCTCCTTCTGCTACAAGAACATACCCAGGGCAGCTCTGCTCTTGAGTGCACGATTACTCAAAGCTACTGACTTCCACTTCTGTGGCTCTCCTGCATAAAACAGCTTCAATCTCATGGTTTTAGAGCTTTCAGGATCACAGAATGGACTGAGTTGGATGGGATCTTAAAGATCATGTAGTTCCAACCCCTCTGCCATGGGCAGGGACACCTCCCACTAGATGAAGTGGCTCAGAGCCCCATCCAACTTGGACTGGAATGTTTCCAGGGATGGGGCATCCACAGCTCCTCTGGACAACCTGTTCCAGTGTCTCACCACCTTCATAGTGAAGAGCTTCTTCCTTACATCTCACCTAGATCTCCCCTCTTTCAGTTTAAACCTGCTCATCATGCCCAGTTATCAACTGGAATGAGGGTCTAAACCAAAACGTTGCCATGAAAAGTGCTGTGGACAGCAGGATCCCCTGGTCTCTCCAGGTCTCTCCTTTGCCAACCACCTTTACAGAGGTTAACTGCCAGCAATGCCTTAAAAGGATTATTAATCCTGCTCCAGCAAATAAAACACCAATTTACATCATAAAACCAGATTGTGTCAGTGCAAAGACCTTAACGCCGACCCGCTCCGATGCCAGAGGAAGCTGGAACAATTCTGCTGCACACTGTAAAAGCCACGTGTGAACAAAGTGCTGAACACCCAGCCTGACTGCAGTGCAGGAAACACTGAGCATCTTCTCAGTCCCAGGGATGCCAGTCGGGGAGCATAATGTGCACGTTATGGCCAGGCTTAAACTGGGGAAGATTAGAGCACAGTGGCTTTGCCTAATCACTGCTTTCTTCTGTCAAAATGGATTAAAAGCAATAGCTTCTATCTCTGCCTTCTTTAAAAGTGAACACTAGTTGGGTACAGATGGATGAAACCCAACTAGAAAAGAACCTAATTTTGTTTATCATTAAGTTTGCCTTTGTTTAGCAGATGTTTCCTGGTACCACAGTAGCTTGCTTAATTTGTCTCTGTAATGTAGAAAAGTATAACCTCAATTAACAAGCTGATTAAATGCTTCCCTATATTTGAGCTAAAACTCCAGTTTAAAAAGGGGAAGCATTCAATAGTACATTATACAACTTAAGTGGATCTGTATGTTTTAAGTTGGGTATCAGCAGTTCTGGTAGGTTTTACCATCCAACCAGACACGCCGAGTGCCTCAGCAGGCTCCACCCTGAACCCCAAGAACAAAAGCAAGTTACACAGTAATCCTGTTTAACCTTCTTTCTAAAAATATGGCACCAACAGAGCTGGGCTGTAAGGAGCTGAACAGCAGATGCAGCTACACACAGAAAAAATACCAACATTCTGCACCACGAAGCCAGCAGCTGAGGCTTTTAAAACTCAAGTAGGACAAGAGGCTCTAGCTTTTAATTTTAAAGGATGTTACAAAAATAATTAATAACCAAATGGACAGGAGAATTATTTTGGTGCAGTACAGCTGGAAATAGGTTGATGGGTTCAGGTCTGGGTCAAGGGCATTGTTTTTTAACAAAGCAAAAACCCCTTCACTCCAAGTGAAGGGTCTGGGAAGGTAGAAGGAAGCTCTAATCATGAAACACTACAACCTCACAGAAAGTGATGATGAAGCAGCATCCACGTGGCCACAGTTTCCTTTTGTATGGACTTAACCATGTCATGAGTTAAGTCCTTGCAGCAGAATTTAACTAGCACCACAAATGGGAATTCAAGCAAATATTCACTATGAGTTCCAACAGTCGTGTTGGTTTCCCCAAGAAAAAAAGAAGTGACGACCCCAGACAAAAGTGTCACTTCAAAAAACATATCACATTGAAAGTGGGGAGAAAAAACACCCAATCAGTAAATTAGCCTTTTTCTTTCCTAAACCACTTCAGTTAATGGGTTAAACATTATTTTTTTTTGTGCATAAATAATGTTCTGCACCATCTGCTTGTGATTAATATTACTGTTTAGAAGTGAAAGAATTTAAACAAGAGCCAAAAGGGGTCATTATGCTCCCATTACCAGTGCTTGCTTAATACAAATGATTTCTATGAAGCATCATTATAGAGGATGAACAAGTTCTCTTTATGATAGATCTGCCTAAGTCATTTCACCTCTCTGCAAATAAATGGGACCTCCAAGCTCTTACTTACCAGTAAACACAACTGTCAGAGGTTCAGCTTTTTGAACACCAAACGTTTCAGTCATCTTGTTTTATTGAAAAGGAAACACATTAATGACTGGGGGGGAACCCAACAGATTTTTTAAAAGCTGTCTCTTGACTTTTTGTCTTTCAGAACCATAAAACTGCAACAGAACAGGTTCAAGGGAGACAAGAGATACAAAAGCACAACTTTAGCTGCAGAGAGCTCACAGAATGTTGCTGCTACGAAGTGAAGCTGCCAGAAGAATGAAAATATTTTCTTGCCATAACAACCTCACCAGCATGATTTCTGCAGAGGCCATGATTTGACTGGTTTTTTAAGCAAGCCTGAGTGGTCTGTGGGTGTGCAGGTATGTGTTGAGTTGTACATGGAAGTATGGACATACACACACAGGCCCTAGGATTTTTGTTTGTGGTTCATTCCATGTGGCACTAACACTGATTATTTCTAACAAAGCTAAAAAGATGGGAGGAAAAAGTCAAATAGGCTGCTCTGGACATTGCTGGTGAAATCCTCAGCAAACTACAGGTACCACTGAGAAGATGGAAATGCTCATCACCCATAACACACTAGTGCCTGTCCCACCAACCATCACTGCAGCTCCAGCAGATGATATCAAAACAGAAAGGACCTGAATGTCCTTCTGTGGGAAAAAGAGATGGCCTGAGTGCTGCACAACCCTCCACTCTGCCACAGACAGCCATGTGACCACCAGGAGGTCTGGGAAGATCTCCAGATCATAGAACGGTTTGGGTTGGAAGGGACCTTAAATTAGATCATCAAGTTCCAACCCCCATGCTGTGGGGAGGGACACCTCCCACTAGACCAGGCTGCTCCAAGACCCATCCAAGCTGGTCTGGAACACCTCCAGGGATGGAGCATCCACAGCTTCCCTGGGCAGCCTGGGCCAGGGTCTCACTCACTATGAAGTGAAGAACATCTTCCTAATTCCCAACCTTCATCTACCCTTTTCAGATCATCTGCTCTGCTCAACCTCACATACCATGAAGCAGAAAACATTTCAAAACCCTGACACAAACTGAAAACCTAGTCAGAAGCCAAGGTGTCCAAACCATGCAACATATACTGGCCCCCAGTACACACCCAGCCACAGATCAGTACAATTCAACAGCAGTGGGTAACATTTATCTCATACATTCCTTTTAATAAGGAGGTGTGAAGGGAGGAAAACATAGCAGATAAAATGCAGATGGTCTATACTTATTCTTGAACTTAACAGATTTTGGTTCGTCTTTATACAAACTTTGACTTTGTACATGATTAGACTTGTTTAATTGCTAATTCTGTTTTAAATCTCAGTTAATTTCTCATTACCCTTCCATTTCTACTTCTTGTCCTCTGGGGAAAAGAGCACACTTATCATTGGGACATTCTCACATCTTCCAAAGAACTGGGGTAGGTGTTAATCTTATGTTTATGTTTGATGTGGGTGTGATGACTACGACTACAGCTCTGGGTTTATTAATATGCACGGCTATCACCTCATTAGTTGCAAGGTTTGTTTTGAAGTTAAGCTGTAATATTTTGCTGAAATGTCTGATCTGGAATAAAAGACTTGCTCATTGTTTGTTTCCTTTGCTTTAATCCAAGCTCCAGTCACAAACTGTCAGCTGCTGCACTGCCTTCCCTACACAGCTCCACCACGCTGATTGCTTCTCCACCCTCCTTAGGTGGAAATTCTTGACTTCTTGGCCTATGTGAGCTTCCTGCAGGGTCTGCTTTGCACACAACAGCAAGGGAGTCAGGGTTAAACCTTCTTTCCTTTACCTCTGATGCATTAAAAAACCAGCAGACAGCTGAAGGAGATAACTTTGAGAAATTGGCATCTTCCTTGCATCCAATTACTCTGCACCCATTTTTAAGATCAGGAAGCACACGTGCATCTTCAGTGCCTTAAAAATGGGTACAGAGCAATACTGAAAACCAACCCCTTGAGGAATCTCTCCTGAGCCCTGGAGTGCTAGTTATCAAACCCTGGAGTGCTAGTTACTGAGTTACCTCCTCCATGGCATCCTGCAGGGCTGTTCTCACCTTGGTCAATCTAGCAACAGACCAAGGCCAGAAAAAACTGAATTGTGATGAAAAATCAGTTTCTGTGCTTTTCTTTAGACCACAGCAAGGACCATACATAATTCATCAAAAACTCAGAGCTGCTCTTCAATCAAGGCAACAAAAGCTGTGCAGAAAGGGAGGTTTTGTTTTACAGGCAAAGCAAAATTCATACCCAGGTTCTAAATTTACAGCAGCAGAAGAATAAACCTTACAGTTATAACATTTATGCCTGACCACAATGCTCTCTCTAAATCACAATCAGTAGGTGGCTGGAACCTATAATGGAAAAATAGTTTTTAAAAAATCTGCCTTTTTTTCTTTTTAGGTGTTAAAAGAGCACTGCAAAGCCTGTGTGGCCTACTCAGAGCAATACCCAACCATGGATGTCCCAGCTACTTTTCTTTCACATTTATCCTGACATTTCCTGTGGCACCTCTGGGATGTTCATCCTCTTGCTGTGAGCTGCTAAACCTCTGCACCTGTCAGTGTCCAGGCTAGTAGTTGAAATGTTCCAACCATCATCAGAACTGGAGCCTCCTTGGTAAACTGTGTCTGCACCAACTTGGTGATGGCTGCTGGGTTATTTCTGTTCTTTTAATCCAGAGATAGCCAAGGGTCAAACACACCATCAGCTTCAGCATTTCACTCACCTTCTAATCAGGGTAACAAAGCCAGGTCTTTACTTCATCTCTACTCACCCTTCTGGCCATAGACAGCCCTCTTTCTCCCACCCAGGAGTGAGCCTGGGCTCCCACATCGACACAAAGTCCCAGCAGGGAGATGCTGGGAGACCAAGGAGAAGTTGAGTCCCATGTCCTGTTTTGCAGCTGCTCACTGCACTACACAAAGGCAGGATCAACCTCCTCCACCACAAACTCACTCTCCTCAAGCAACTGAGGGCAGGCTGAGCCCACACTCCGAGGAGGGGCAGTACCACACTGCTAATTAGTGTTTCCTATTAGCATGTTCTCCTCACTCAGAGCACAGACCTCTGGGTGAGTCTCCTTGCACGGATCACACCAGGACACTGGGCACCTCACATCACTCATCACCTCCCAGAGCCTCACACCTACACCTCAGCCACTCCAAAACTAAGCACCCCAGAAGAAATGCTCTTACCTATTTACTTTCCAACTTAACATTTCCTACGTGTGCCTCTCTCACTTTACACTTCTCTTTCAATCACAAATGAAGTCGGTTACTGCACCCTCCAACTGTGCACACGGGCTGAGGGAGCAGATGGGTTGGATTAAACAGTATTGTTAGCAACATTAGGAACCAGAGCAGTTACTTTCAGACACTTTAGAAACATTATAAATGTAATGAGTTTCTCTTTTTTTTCTTTTTTTTTGGGGGTGGTGGTGTAGGGGGAAGGGCTTCTTTGTTCTTTAAATAGCATTTCCCAGTGCTTCCAGAATTGACATTGTTTTTCAAAGTTTTAGTACATCTCAGTTAACTTATCACAGCAGATCAATTTTTTCACAAAATGGCACATTAGAAAGCAAGAAATAAATGAGAAGTTTCTTTAAAAAAAAAATAACTATTAGCTTCAGGAAAGAGAATAAACAGCAAAACCCAAAAATGGCTTATGTCCAAACAGGTTGAAAGCTTCTTTAATTGTTCCTGAGCACATCAGAGGACAGTGGGCCACAATTTTAGAGAGCTGAGAGTCCAGCAACGCTTGTGGCTGTCATGTGAGAGTTCTGAAGAACATACAAAAATTCATTATCTATCTTCTGTTATCAATACTAGTCAAATATCTGATTTTCCTCACTGATTTTTCCACCGGGCGCCTGTTTGTAACCCTAAGCACCTAAATCTCTGTAAAATTAATTTCTCTTTTTCTTTGTGGAGGAGGAGGGAGGGCAATAAAACAGAGCAGCAGTAAAAATATTTTATCAGAAAATGAGCAAGGCTAACGAGTAAGATTCATTCTGCATTGCTCCACTGGAATCAAAGCAGGTGTTAGTCTGGTCCATTGTCTCTGGAGAAGTGTTGTTAGAATAAAATAATGTGGTATTCCATTGGAAAAGAGAAGACATCTGCTACTCACCTCTGTGCAAAATCTTTAGACTCCATAAATAGGTAAGGCCTTTCACAACCTGAATTTAGAAGAAAAAAGCAACAACACATGTTAAAGATTCCTAGTAAGAAACTCTCCACATCTCAGCTGGTGCTAAGCTGTTCAAGACACGAGTTCTGATGAAGAATGGAGGCAGGAGAAGGGGAGATGAAGCATCACTTCCCAAGGGACCCAGATGAACCCTGCTGCAAACTGGACTACACAGCAAGAGGTTCCTCAGGAACACACAAATCAGCTTCCTCCCAGGATCTGCAAGCTGAACTTAGTTGAGCTTATGTGGATTCCCTTCAGGCATTTCAATGTCTTTTTAATTCATCTCTTTGCTGGGAAGGTAAAAATCATGAAAGGCAAAGTGTCTCATGTTTTGTCTTGCAACAAAAGCAAGCCAGTGAAATGAAAGGCAAGGAAACAGGACATGCATTCCTAGTGTGAATGCAGGTGTACTTCCCAAAACAACCACCAGGACACTTCCACACACAGAATACACACACACAGCTCCTTCAGAACCAACAAAAACCATCACTGGATCCAACTGCCACTCTCCTTATTTTCCATGAACAATATGACTGGGGGGGGTTGGTTGACAGCTGGCTGAAGATGACCCAGTGTGGGCCCAGGTGGCCAAGAAGGCCAACAGCATCCTGCCTGGATCAGCAGGAGCAGGGCAGGGATTGTCCCCCTGGACTTGGCACTGGGGAGGCCACCCATCAAATCATGGGTTCAGTTTTGGGCCCCTGAATGCAAGAAGGACCTTGAGGGGCTGAAGTGTGGCTAGAGAAGGGCAATGAAGCTGGGGAAGGGTCAAGAGCACAGGTCTTGTGAGAAGGGGTTGAGGAACCTGGGGGTACTGAGCCTGATGCAAAGGAGGCTCAGGGGAGACCTTCTGGCTCTCCACAGCTCCAGCAGGAGACTGGAGCCAGGTGGGGGTCGGGCTCTGCTCCCAAGGAACATGCAATAACACAAGAGGAAACAGCCTCAAATTGTGCCAGGAAAGGCTGAGGTTGGACATTGGGCCAGTTTCCTCCCCTTAAGGGTTGTCAAGAAATGGTTCAGGCTGCCCAGGGCAGTGGTGGAGTCCCCACCCCTGGAGGGGTTTCCAAGCCGTGGAGATGTGGTGTGAGGGACACGGGGCAGTGGGGACCTGGCACTGCTGGGGGAAGGGTTGGACTCAATGATCTTAAAGGTCTCTTCCAACCAAAACTATTAAAAAAGCTGTGCAGTCAACACCCTAAGAGGACAGCAGGAGGTTACAGGTTACCCTCTCCACAGGTTTGGTTTCTATAAGGTAATGAAACCCCAATATTTCTTGCATTTTTAACACTGTAATTCTCCTCTGGAGTTACTCATTTCACAGGCCCAGAGAACTAACAAGATTCCACAAACACACTTCACTACTGCTTATTTCTTACCCAAACCATGCCTGCTGTCGTAATAGAGCAAATCTTTATAAAGTTTCCATCTCTGAGATGACATTTCATTCATTTTCCTGAAAGACTCTCTTTGTGCATCCCCAGAACAATAAAGCATTTCTGACATTGGTAACGTTGGACGAGTTTTCCAGACAAAACAATTCCACTCTTCTCATTGTCCAAGCAGACTGGAATGAAATTACCCCGTTACACTGATCAAGCAGAAGTGCTAAAAATATGACACAGTGTGAAAGGAGACAGCATAATAATTTTCAGCCTTCCTATTGGATTAGAAATTCTTTTGAAAATTTATTCTGCAACCAGAAATGATGTCAGTGGAATCTGGATCTTTTTTGTAAAGCAAATAAGGATTCCAGATTCCAAACAAACTGCTGCAGGTGGCAACTCCCCAGGTTTAAACTCACACTCCAACTATCTCATGGCCTCAGATGGTAATAAGAGGCCTTAGTCAAACTCTGCATGCCCAGCAGCATGGCCTTGCTCATGTTAGCCTTCCAAAAAGCAAAATGGGAACTCTATTTATGCAGCATTTTGACATAAGAAGAAGAAGAGGGGGAAAAAAAGCGTTGATACAAAAATAAAGGGTGTGCAACATTTTGGGCTTCCTCCAATGGTGAAAGTGGTTTTGAGACTAGTAAGTTTCTTTGATTATTAAACATATGTTTAGATAATTTAAAATCTTTAAAAGCATTATAAAATTACTTATGTTAAAGCATGTATTCATAGGAAAAAAGGAAACACTCCCTATGGGAAGAAAATCAGCTGCTGTGAGGAGTTGTTGCACAGTAAAGATGTTTAACATGTACTGAATGAGGTGTTATAAGAGACACAGTATTAAATAAATGCTCACATCAGTGTACAAACGAATGAAAAGAGTTTTTCCATTTATCCTGGGCTGCAAATATGAGCACAGGAGCCCCCCAAATGGACTAACCTGGTGTAAAGCACCGTTACTCACGTACCTCACATTTGCCTATTTGGGAAGGACTCTTAAGTATTAAATATTATTCTAAAATGGTGCTGGAAGAGAGTATCTTTTGATTGAACATCTGGCAGGAATTATTGGTATTCAGTAAAGTAGGTTTTACAACAATGGCTTGACAAAGCCTTGACACAAAAAGTACTTCTACCCGCTGTCAATCACTCACTCTCTTGACAGTTCAAGTGCACATCCTTTCAGGGAGAACTTCAATCAACATTAGCACTCAAAATACAGTGCACAATGTCACAGCTTCAGAAATTGAAGTGAAAATAAATGTGTGAAGTGGCAAGCAAAGGTAGAACAGATTTTACATCAGCAGACCCAAGTAAGTACCCATCAGTGTGAAAACAGGAGCGACCACAGCATCACTTTGGGGTTCCCAAGATGTACTTTTCCTTTGGAAAAAACACACCAGCCCTTTGCACAGATAAAGAACCCAAGGAGGAGAGATTTCCTCTTCTTGTTGACACTGCCTCACACAGGCAGCCAGGATGAATTTTATGATGAAGTCAGAGATTCCTCCAGTTTCTTGGGGACCCAAGACTGAGCAGGCTCAATCTCTCTCTTACCATTTTATCCTGCCCCTGAAAAAACTGCTTCTCCCTGGGAAACACCTTCCTCCTTTAAGCATTTCAGCTGCCATGCTTTATCTGCAGCAGCCTGTCTTTCAGCCTCAAACCTCCCTGTCACCCTTTACTCCTCAAAAAAACAGCCAAGAAAGGAGAGTGTCTCTCTCAGCAATACAATCCTGCTATTTCAGCTTGAAAGCCAAGTGTTCATCACAATTATGGTGATCATTATACACTGAGTAATGGCTAACAAGAATGGAGAAGAACACTGCAGTGTTTTGGGCTGCCCCACTCAAGAGGGACAAGGAACTACAGGAAATGGCCTTAAGGACAATGCAGTGCTTAACTGAGCAAGTGGAGTGCAGGAGAAATGTGCTCTATTTGCTGTGTTGTGTTGAATAGAAACAGACCTTAGAATTATACAGAATCACAGAACAGTTTAGGTTGGAAATGATTTTTAACATCATCAGGTCCAACTGTTCCCCAGCACTGCCAGGTCCCCACTGCCCCGTGTCCCTCACACCACATCTCCACGGCTTGGAAACCCCTCCAGGGGTGGGGACTCCACCACTGCCCTGGGCAGCCTGGCACAGCCCTGGGCAACCCTCCAGGGGAACAAATTGTTCCTCAGGGCCAACCTCAACCTACCTGGACAGAATCTTGTTCTAGACCAGCTGGAATCTCCTGTGCCTTTTGTGCTCCTTGCTGTGAGCTGGACAAGTGTTTCTAAGGGTTGTCAGTCCATTGCTTTTCATAAGGATTAAATACATGTAACATCAAAGCAAGTATGAAAAACATCAATTTGGAGCAAGAGGAATGCTGGGATGCCGCTAGATGTCTATATGTGCCTGCATCATTTTCCTCTGGAAATGATTTCACTTAAAAACATCTACAAATACACCAAAAGGGTGTTCTAATTAACAGATGTGCAGGTCACACATATTATTAAGCAGCTTCAATAGACTAGTGCATTGTACGTGTCTCAGGAGAATAAAAGATAAATGACTCTATGTGTGTGGTGCAAGGAAGGTAGAAAGAAAACACACAAACTGAGGAAAAAAAAAAAAGAGGCTATGGAAGCTCCACATTTTATCCATAAAATTCACACATACAAGCTCTAGCTTTTGTTCTGACATTCTCCTTCTTGTCAGTACATGACCAGGAATCCTACAAGCTTTGGGTAATCTTCCCAAGATGTTCAGGGGGGGGATTATTTGGTCTGTGTAGAGTACTTGGCAAAAAAGGTGCCCCCAACCCATAAACTGGGCTGCTGGGCTGTGCTGAAACAGACCCCACCATGCAGGGTAGTCATTTGTGAAGACTTAATGGAGCCAT
>NW_008623686.1:85158-88345 GCF_000691845.1 Merops nubicus
CATGGATAAATTCTAGAGCAAACAAAGGCTTTCACAGCCTCCTTCCAACAAGTCTACCATGCCAACTGAGATCAAAATCAGCACCAGAGCAGAGGCTGCCCGTGCTGGTTCAGGCTCAGCACACACCTTCTGTTAGGGAGAAGCAGGAGAAAGGGGCAAGTTCCTCCTCTGAAGGCACCTGCTCCTTTGTTCACCTCTTTCCTGACCCCCTGCACTGCAGTGGGCACAGAACAGGTTGCTAAAGCAGCAAATAAAATAACTAGAAAAAAATTAAGTACCAGTTCCCCATCCATGTCAGGGAGTCATGCTCACTAACTAACAGACTTGTAAAGAGGTGACCCTGCAGGTGAACCAAACCAAAGATAAATCAAGAGACAAAAGATGGGGCTGAAGCACCATCGTTAGGGATAAGTGAAAAACTGGAAGCAAACATCTGCAGAACATCAAGCCAGGTGGGCTGGGGAGGATGGGAGAGAGACAAAAGCCAGCAAGGGAACGACAAGGTAATGAGTGTGGATGTATTAAGTACATGATGTAAAGTGAGGGAAGTAAAAGGAGTAGCTATAAGCATCTGAAGGAATGCTTGAAGGCCCACTCCAGTGTTCTTACACTATACACATGCCACTTAGCATCAGGAATATGAGGACACTGTGAGCAACTTATCATTCAGTGCTCCATAGGGAAGAGGAGATGAAACGTTTTCACTCTGAACTAAAGGTGAAAAGCATTCAAATTCCAGAAGAAATTGCTAGGGTATATAATGAGGAGATTTGAAGCTACTTAGAGGAAACAGCATCAGAGAAGGATGTTCATCACCCTGGGCAGGCCACACAAATTAAGAGAAAGTAGAGCTGTGAATTACAATGAACAGAGACTAAATAGCTGCCTGTGTTGGATTAAAGGATTTAAATTGTCAGCTTGATGTATAATGAATGTGAAAACCCAGCACTTAATTAAATGGCACATGATAGAATAACTTTGTTATGGTTTAAACTGCTTAAGTTATCAAAGTATTCCTTCTATTTAGCAAGTGTTTAGCAGTATCTCTCTCCCTTATGAGAGCCACTGAGACATTGGCCATTTACTTTGTGTTCAGCTGTGGCAAAATATGGAATTTTTTTTTTCCTTGTGGTTTTTTTTGTTCTGTAACTTGAATTTTCAACCATGGCTAGTGAAAATCCAGCAATGCAGTCACTGAATGTTCCTGAGATATGACACAGACTACCACGAGCTCTACCAAACCAAGTAGACATTGGGGATTGATCTTCCTAGATCACAGACCATCTCTCTCCTCACCACCCCTAAAATGACTATTAGCTCTTCAACTGTGGCTGCTCATGTGTGACGGGTCCCAGCACTGGGTTGAGAGAGCAGCTTGGCCCCAGGCAGCCTTGGTCAGGCCTGGCTTGTGCCAGATAAAAACATTAGCCTCCTCCTTATTTGCCTGGAGGAGCACATCTGCCACAGGGAAAGACAGACAATGTGTTCTGCCATTGCATTTTGGTAACAGGAACTAGCTTAATTTTTCAACCTGGGAAGCAAAACTAATTGAGTTACTCTGTACAGAAGGAGGACAGTTAGAAGGGAAATTACACTGGAGAACAGGCAGATGCAGCAGATGAGGGATCACTGTAAGGGCTGGGACAGCACTTCTTAAAGGAATCCTATAGCACAGAAGAACTTAAAGACTAAATAAAGGTGATTAAGTGCATTGCTCCATCCTATGAGGGCTGATATGAAGACACACAACCACACAGTTCTCCAGAAAATTCATGCATTTTTTTTTCCTTATCCCATTCAATTTATCTCATGCTTTTCTATTTCTTGAGCCTCCATCAGCTCATGTGTTGGTCATTTAAAAGGAAGGTTTCCCTAACCCTGCTGTCCTTGTGCACACAGGGTGGTGAGGAAGAGCACCAGATAGGAAGGACTCTCCCTCCCTTTCCCAAGGCTCAATGAGGACGTGGGTCCTGGAGATGACCCAGTGTCCCAAGGGAACATGGGCACACTCAGAGCCAAGATGTGTTACAAGTACAGTCAAAAATGGAAAGATAAAAAGAAAAAAGTACTTACAGCTACTGCTATCCTTCCGAGTACATGTTCTGGAATTTTTCTATAAACATCCAAAGAACCCCCTGCAGGGACAAACAAAACGTGCTTAGGTAACACAAAATGAAATACTGCCCTAGATTTGAAGTCTCAAGGGTTTTCTAGGCCTTGGTTATTAATAAAAACACCACCAATGATATAACAATAACTGTGTCAGAAATAACTGACCTTAAAAATATACCAAACTCTGAGTAAACACACAAAATAGTACTGGGGTCTCTCATGACCCATGTTACTTTTGGAGCATGAATCCTCAAACTCCTGTTAAAAAGCCTCTCAGTTACAGGATGGAATATTGAATTTGAGGAGCTTAAAACCATGGGGCTTGGAGTAACTTGTCAGGAATAACAAAGTCATCCCCAAAAGCAACAAGAGTGGACTTCAAAGTCTGAGGTATAACTCTCGTCCCCCAAACCTGCTGCTAACACTACATGGTATCTGATGCAATGCTTAAAAACATGCTCAAAGCTCTTTCCTTCTTTCCTCCTGATGATCAAACCAGTGGAAGTTTGGTTGAGTGTTGCAGTTTGTGTCCATACTGGTGTCTAAAAAGAAAGATAAGGATCTCCCAGGTAAGTTTTGCCAGTAAACCCCAGTATAGGACAAAACTGACTGCCTGGCATAACCCCACCCAGCCAGCATCACACACTTATGGGGAAAGTGAGAAGCTAAAGTCCCTCTAATGGCCTACAGACATTCCCAAGGGACTGGGCAGGATTGTTCCCTTTATCTTCCATACAGGACATTTATGATCAGTCCAATGTTCAGAATGCCCCCAGGACAAAATACAAACAGAAATTACATTTACAACTGAAACCTAAAAATATCCAAGTAGAAAAGAGGGGTTGCACTAGATGACCTTCAAAGGTCCCTTCCAGCCCAAATCATTCTATGATTCAATGATTCTAATGGCAAAATAAAAAAAAAAAATAGCAGACAAGCAAATTGCAGGCAGAACATTTCACACTTTGCTTGCAAGAGCATGTTGTCTGATTGAGGGTTTGAGGCTCTTGGAAGTGCTCTTCACTGATCTAACTCTGCTCTCAGTGGAGCACATGGAGTTTACTGATGACACCAC
>NW_008623686.1:88361-91697 GCF_000691845.1 Merops nubicus
GAAAACTACACCTTGTACTTTGCTTATGCTTCAGTTTTTAAAAGCAAAAGTCATTCATTTTGAAGCACTGCAATCCAAAGAAGTCACAAGGTCCTTACTCCAGACTTTAGTCTTAATTATACAATTTTTCTTATTTATATCATGCTTCTTATTCTGTTGATTGGGATTTTGTGGTGGGTGTTTTTTCCCCTCAATTTCCTTGTCAGGCAGAAATACAGTATAAGTTTGTCTTCACTAACATTGCTCCTACTCTAGGTCATTAAAACTACTACTAGTTCATTAAGTTTGATCTTTTTCAACTTACATTGCCCACATCACCTGTGGGTTCTAATTAGTTCTAAAATCTATGTGTAAACATCTAGGCAGAGTCTGAGAACTGCACCTCTGCTTTTAAGGGGAATTTAGCAAGTGTTCAGCAGTTTCAAGGAAAAGAGGCAACAACAGTAAAAGGCAAGAGCACATTTCACCACTTTCACTTAAAAGAACATCTTCCTTAGTAAAAATATAGAAGGCCAAAGATTACAAAGCCTCATTTCACATCTCTGTTGCTCTTTAAGATCAAAAGGCAAGTGGGAAGGGTGATGGAGGTCAGCTCTGTACCTAAGTAATTCATAGAGGAAATACCTGGTTTGTAATATCACAGAATTATTTGGTTGGAAGAGACATTTAAGCATCAAGTCCAACAGTTAAACCAGCACTTTGAGGTCACCACTAACCCATGACCCTCAGCACCACATCTCCACAGCTTGGAAACCCCTCCAGGGGTGGGGACTCCACAACTGCCCTGGGCAAGAAATTGTTCCTCAGCTCCAACCTCAACCTCCCCTGGGGCACATTGAGGCCATTTCTTCTTGTCCTGTCCCTTGTTCCTTGGGAGCAGAGCCCGCCCCCCCCCTGGCTCCAGGCTCCTGTCAGGAGCTGTGCAGAGCCAGAAGGTCGCCCCGGGGCCTCCTTTGCTCCAGGCTCAGCCCCCCCAGCTCCCTCAGCTGCTCCTCCCCACACTTGGGCTCTGGACCCTTCCCCAGCAGCTTTGTTGCCCTTCTCTGGCCACACTCCAGCCCCTCAAGGTCCTTCTTGGAGGGAAAGGCCCAAAACTGATCCCAGGATTTGAGGTGCAGCCTCCCCAGTGCCCAGCCCAGGGGGACAATCCCTGCCCTGCTCCTGCTGGTCACACCAGTGCTGATCCAAGCTGACTGATATGGTCCAGGATACAACTGGGCATACAGAGTCAAGAGATATGGATTTAGGAGATATTATAAACTGGCCTAAGAGTCAAAAGGCCTAAAAAAATTGTCACTGTGAAAGCTGTTTATCTGCAGGATGAGAACATATTTCTCTCATCTTTACCTGCATCCTTATGCATCAAAATTAAAGGTCTGGGGAAAAGAAAAAACAGTCAAGGTCCCTTTATTTGCATTTAGTTATTCTTTTAGATGATGGCTGTTGCCTTGTACCAGAAGGAGTGCACAACATGAGGCAGACCAGAGGTCATCTCCAGCATAATTCCAAGTAATTTGTGCATGGTCAGTAAATACCAGCATTGCACAACGTCGTGAGGGCTCCATACCCTAAAGGCTTAAATATTTTGAAACAAGAATTCAGAACAGCAAGCCTTTCTGTCCACCATTTTTCAAGATCTCAGAACGAGCAGGAGCATACACAGTCCAGGCAGATGCAGGTTTTGGTGTAAGGAGATCCTTCCCTACTACTGCATAACACAGGCTTGGAAGTCTGAGTGCAACTGCAAGGACAGAGCAGAGAAAGGGCAAATAGTCAGTGTGAGAACAGTGATGAACTGAACTTGTGGGCTTTGCTGAGTGAACTCAGTGTTTTTCATCACATACAGAAAAACTGAGAGAATATTCATACTTTGAAATGGGGCACAGTGACCCCTGGGACAGAGGTAGTAAGTGTAAAAAGAGAGAAGTAACAGTAAAAACAGACCATTTGGACAGGGAGAAGACAAAATGCACCATAAACCCCTAAAGGGCTTTATCTGTGGTTCCTGTCAGAAAGAAAGAAGCTCCTCAGTGATGCTTCTACTCAACACACTTGGCTTTGGATATCTCTCCTTCCAGAAAGCCTTCCCTTTACAGGAAATTATTTGCAAGATCCTTATTTCTTTATATCCAGCTTAACTGAGCTTTTGTGGAAAAAAAACAGGACAGGGCATAAAATGCTGGCTCATAAGAAAATCCTGGAGAGAGTAACAGACTTATCATATGTGACAACAATGTGATGTTAGAAGTTGAACCCTGTGAAGGGGGTTCTTGCATGAGAGACACAAGGAGACTGCATCTATCATGAGCCAGCCTCTCAGAAGGGCTAGACAGAGGGCAGCAATGATTATAAATTGCTGTAATCAGTGTCTTCTCCTGCCTTTCCCCCAAGAATGCTGCTCAGCAGAAGATTTCAAAGCGAGGTGCATCTCCATAATGACAGCAGCATCAGATTGGGGAGGATGCTGTTGGTCTGAAGATTCTATGTGGGGAGAAACAAGAGCACACTCAAAAAGAAGCTGGGTGCTCAACAGCTGTGCTGGAAAATGATTCCTCGTCTTGCAATTACGAGACGATTCCCACTGAAAACACATAGGACATTGGGTTAATAGATTTCTTTAAAAGAAAATCTGTTTTGGCTATCAAAACAGTAAAAGGGAGGAACAGCTGTTTTGTCAGCGAGGACAGATTGTAGGGAAGACTCAAATATCAAACCACAAATTAAGCCAGCATTTATTTCTGTTCTATTTACATTTTCCATAAAAGTAAGCCAAGTTACACTCAGGAACACACAGCACACCATGGAGAATGTAACACAAGCCCAAGAGTAACTTGTTTTGTGGTTTGTTTTCTTTCTGAACTACCTGCAAACTTACCAATACTTTACATTCTCAAGACATACTGCTGCATTTTGCTCTGTTCTGAAAAAGATTTTCCCAGCTGCATCCTTAGCAAATAAAAGCACACTAAATACACAACTCACCATCCATGAACTCTGTACACAACGAAATTCTGTTTTCTACAAAAAAAGCACCATAAAATCCTATGATGTACGATGAGTCACACTGGGAAAAAAAAAGGGAAAAGAGAAGCCTGGTTTAAAATTTGCTGTGAGAAGGTTACAAGGAAGGATAACGAAGATGAGAAAACCTACATACCTTATAAAGAATTTCTAACTCTGACATTATCTGCTTCTGGAGTTCCAGTGTTATATCTAAGGGTATGACCTAAAACACACACACACAAAAAAAAACCCCAAACAGATAAATGATCAGAGCTGACATAAAAAGTGAATGATTTGAAATAAAAAAAATGAAGATCCATGTGGGAAAAGGGA
>NW_008623686.1:91728-120150 GCF_000691845.1 Merops nubicus
TTAGGTAGAAAGAATATTTTAATAGAGCAATAGGCAAAAGAAGGAAATGGAAATGAAAGGACAGAGTAAACTAGAGTTATACAGCCAATTTTATCCATGAAATGTCATAATGTTTGTGGTTTGATTCATTTGACCAAGAGATGAGTTACAACTTCAACGTAAGCCCCATCCATAGTGTAAAGAGCAGGCTGGTGAACTCTGAGCTGCTGCTTATTCACCCCAAGCATGATTCCCTCCCAGCTCCTGCTGGCTGCAGCCACCTCCTCACCTGCCCAGCACCAATTCCTCTCGTGGAGAAGATGTTCTTTGACAAGCCTGGAAGGCTGCGACCCTGGTTGGCTTTGCTGAACATGCTAGTGTTAACTTTGAGGGCCAAACAAGTATTGTAGGATTAAAAGTATCTCTGAAAGTCTCAGTGGTGTCTCCTACCACCACTCGTTTCAGTTTCTTTAATATTTACTCCCACTCGTATATAACGTTATACACATTATTAAGTACTACTATGTGGACCAAAATGGACCCCAAGCACATTTAGCCAGGCTCAATCTGCTATCACACAATATTTCACAGCTTAATACTTCACCTGAAGGGAAACAAAACCCAGCCCATTTGCAGAATTAGCAGAACAGATATTGTAGCTGCATACACTGCTGACGAAACAAAACACAGAGAGACCATTTCCAAACACACACACTTTACAGTATCCAAATCTGTCTAAAAGGAGAAAAAAAAAAAAAAAAAGAACTTGTTTCTATCAGGAGTTTGCTTTAGGGTTATTTATAAAAGCTGTCACTAAAGTAAATTGTAAGTGTAATACAGGGCTGCTGAGAAGCGTTTAACACACTTGTCAGGATCAATAATCGTTTGCCAACAATATTCACTTACATTTTTCCAGCGTGAAAAACTTTAAATAATTTGCTGGAATACCATCAGTTTTACCCACGGAATATTAATAGAACTTAATCTTGTTAACAGGATACAATTAAAATTTTATCTCAAGAAATTCTACTCGCAGCGAGGAACTTCCCCGCCTCGCTCCCAGCCCAAGCTCTGCAGTCATCAGTGTGATCATCACTGACAGCCCATCAACCAGGACCTGGCATGAGGAAAGGGCTCTGGCTGACCTCCATTAACTATAATTACACACAGACCCTGCATTCTGATGGTGAGGACAACCTGGAAAAGCAGAGCTACCCTTTTTCATAGAATCATTAAGGTTGGGAAAGACCTCTAAGATCATCAAGTCCAACCATCAACCCAACGCTCCCATGACCACTAAACCATGCCCAGAAGAACCATGTCCACAGATTTTTTGAACCCCTCCAGGGATGGGGACTCCAACACCTCCCTGGGCAGCCTGGAAACGTACTGGAGTGGTGTGACCACTGTATATCACTACAAAATAAATGAGGAGATACCACTGCCTCACCTTCTCTGTGTAATTATTTCTCAGAAGTGTTTTCTCCCACCTAAACACTTATGGCTTGTGTGACTTTTAACACGGGAGAAACACCCACCTGGTGTCAAGGTTGGAGGAACCTTATGTTACTTGTCTCACTGAAATATGGGGCAGAAAGAGGGAAAAATATCTTTGTACAAATGCATTTGTCATCTCCATGGTCATACTCCTTTTGCAGAAATTTTCCAAGCCTACTTAGAAAATGAAGTTAGTAATAGTGAAACAGCTTTTCAGACTATGTGAACTGACAGTGTTAAATATGGGCTGGGAACAGTCTTAAAGCACAAAAAGAACCCAAATGAAAAAAAAAAAAAAAAACAGGCAGAGCTGGAGAAGGATACAGGGCAAGGGGGGCATTTTTTTAAACTTAAATGACATGGTGGTCCTCTGGGATTCACCAAGAGGCTCCAAGCACTCCTGCACTTCTTCCTCATCAAGTCCCTGCCTAAAATAGAGCAATCTTAAAATCACTTAGCACGCTTATAGCGGATTCAACACACCCCAAGTTCCCAGTGAAAAGGGTTAATTTTAAAAATACGAATACCTGAGCATATTTCCCCTGCTCTCCACTACACCTCCAGGACAAATCAGGATGAGTTGTCAAGTTAAATACAAGCAGTCAAGTGACTGAATTATAATTTACTCTGTGCTCAATTTAAATTAGTGTGAGGCTATTAAAATATACAGTATAAATACGGCAATTCATCACAAGCTGTCATGGATGACTTCATCTATTTGCTGGAGTGGCACACGTTCCACTGAAGGGAACCAGAGCAAAATCACAGGTCAAATTAAGCTGCTATTCTGGTTTAATTCACTTATTTAATCTGTGGCGACATAATTGTCTTTTACAGTATGTACAACTCAAAGGAAATTTGGGAGTATTATAGTCAGTGTACAAATGATTAATCAAATGGTCCATTTAAATGCTAGCTTAAGCACAGGAAAAACTAAAAGCAGTTGAACAGCAAGCAGCCAGCATACACAGATTTTTCATTTGGGTTTCTCTAATTAGGGAAAAAAGTTACCTTTGAAAAAATCTATTAACTCCTCTGCACATTTTCTAGCTGTAAAGTTTACATAGAATATGCAATGATGTAGCTTTGCTCTGTAACATAGGTATTAGCACTGGTTTGTTTTCCTGTTCAATATATTTCCAGGATTATCTACCAGCTGAAAGCATTTTAATCAACAGGTTTTCAGAATGTTACCATGTCCTATTAAATTTGCATTAAAACAGCTCCCAAAAGGCAGAACTGCACTTCACAGATCCACCCTGTGATGTTCCTCTGAACATGGCAATCCTCTGTCAACACCATTGATCCCTGTGATGATCCTGGCAAGATGCTGGCACTACCATCCTCAGCTTATTGCTCGTTATGCTGAGCTGAGGATGTCTCAGGTTAATTTTCTTCACTGAGCAAACCAGCATGACCACTATCATAGCTGGTTTCCTGACCTCCTGCTTGCAAGCACGTTATTTTAAACCATAGCAGCACACACATGTTGATGTAATATCTCTTCTGAAATCACACTAAAAAACTCTAATTGTGAGTGACAGGACCACCATGAGCAGTATCTACAAGAGAACCTGGTTTCCCAATCTTCAGGATGCTAATTATCCACCAGGACTACCCCAGCCCTTGGACTGGAAGGGAAGCAAGGAGGTGAAATTGCTGGGGGAAAGGCTTTTCACCACAGGGAGGTGATTTCAATTAACCTTGCAAAGGGTGAACTCATTTCCCCTCCTGCCTGGGGGTTATTTTCTCCTGCTCCACCTCCTCTCCAGGCAGCTTCTGAGGCACCTGCAGCCCCACTGCAGCCCAAGCAGGGCTGGCACCAACCATGCTCTCCACAGAGCTTCAAAAAGATCTGAGGAAGCAACATCATAGGTACCAGGGAAAAGCAGCATCCTTGTGCAACCTCAGCATCTAGGGGAAGAGCCTTTTTAGTTCCACATTGAAAGCTGTCATCAAAAATATTTTTTAATATTTCATTTTTGGTTCTTCTGTGCCTATTGCAAGTCAGAATCCTGTCTTAGTTTAACTGCTCCCAACAGGTTTAGGAATGACAGATACTTGTTGAAAAGACTGTTTAAAAAAACTTTTTTAAGTGATAAGTGTATTCCATATAATTAGAAGTTATTTGGATGTTATTTCAATTTCCATATTTCCCACGTGTAGAGAATCACCTCAAATCCAGGAGTAAGCATTTGCTTTTCTCCTGGTGGGGTGAAGGGATTTATGTGATCCTCAGGAAAGCCAAAACCTGAGCAGAATCTCCTTCTAGTGAACAATATCTGCCTGGAACCACAAGACCATCTGAGGCCAGAGCTGAAAGCTACCCATGTATGTAACTGTCTCCTGGCAAAGACAAATGCTTCATTTGAAGCCTTGGTACAATCTTATATCTTTAAATTCCATTTAACACCAGTTCTGCTGGCACCATACAGCTCCCATCACTCCTCTTGCCTTCCTCTTCCACCTCCATGTTCTTTCAGTTTAACTCAGTTACACCAATATTTCATGATTAAAGACAGTGGAAAAAAAAAAAGAGACAAAAAGCCCATTTTACACTGATCTATGTAATCTTCCCATAAATTATATTTCTAAATTATAGGGGTTTTTTAGATGCCAAACTAAATAATCCTTTATTTTTAGAACCCTAACTATTAATTGGAGTTGCATGAATGTGATAATTTTTTTCCAGAAGTCTCTACTGCTTTGAGTTTTAACAAAATGGCCAAATTAAAGAAAATTTGATAAATTAAAAAAGGATGTATTTCAGTATCTTTGTGTAGATTAACTGTATTAATAATTTAACAAATTACAGAAAGAGTTGGCATAGTTTAAATGAATTAAATGAATTTCAGTGAAGACTGGTATTTATCTGACCATGGAACACTACAGGACACAGCTTCACTGCAACAAATGGCCACAAAGATAAAAAAAAAGCCAAATCAGTTTGATAAAAAAAAAAAAACCCCACACACCACAATCAGAGAGGGGGAAATTAAAATAAATAAACCTGTTAAAGGAACAAAGTCTCCTAGGAAAAGAGAATATTATCCCAAAGAAAACAGGGAAATGCTCTTTATTTAAAAATGAGGTTACAGAGACCACTGAAGAACGTGCCCGTGGGGACAGTTTGGCATCAGCAGAGATTGGTCCAGGCTGACTCCCCGTGACCTTTCCAGCCCTGCTCCTCCAGCACCAGGGCTCAGGATGGGGAAGCAGCAGCAGTTTGGGAACTCTGTGCTCATTTGGGACAATGACATTTTGGGGCTGGAGCTTTCCTGCTTAAACAACGTGGACTTTGACATGAGAAAACAAATGGAGATCTAACAGTCAAAGGGAGGGGAAAGAAACCAAGGTCAAGGGAAGAATGGAGAGTAAAAAAGAGAGAAAGAAAATTACTGTAATATCTTACCTTTACTGCTAGTATTTTTCCACTGGGGACGTGATATGCCCTGCATGAGGGAAAAGATTAAATAACTTGAGATCACATAAAATTACCTCTATACATATGTGCAACATGTGCACGCTAATTTCACAGAAATATGACTTGGAGCTAATAGGTTTTTACATTAAACCAATTTCATGTAGTGTTTCTAGAGAGGGGCTGATGAAAACAATTGATCAAAAGCATATACTTACAACAGAACCATTTAGCAGGTTTTTACATTTGTGTGTTTTCTAGGAAATCTACACACTGAAGACCTTTGTACAGCAGGGTGGCAAACTGAAAAGTATGAATTGATCCACTTTTATCTTTTCTTTCAATGAAATAAAATGATGATATACCCAGTATACAGGATCTTCATGTAAAACAAGGTTTATCCCCCAAGTTTGCCAGTCCTACAAATATTTTCAGTGGTAGGACAGTGAGAAAGGCAGAGATATCTGTCAAAATGAAGTAAAGCAGGTAGTGACTGATTCTTTATCAGAACCTAAGGACACACAGAAGATACTCACAAAAGGACCTTTCTGCATTTGTATCTAAAATCAGCGTGTGGGTGCACATGTAAGATTAGAAAACATGATTGTTAATGCTCACACGTACCCCAAATAATTTTCCAGAGTATTTCAAAAGCAAATTTCTCAATTTCTGAAGACAAACATTTATAATTGCTATTTAACAATGACTTGTGCATTCCTAACCATGAACACACAAGAAAATAAAAAGGTAGGCGAAAAAAAAAAAGTCTACTAAAAATCTGATGTAATTTTGCATAAAAACAAAACCATTAAAGCTTTTCCCCTTGACTAGTTTTATTGTCTCATACTGATTTATGACACCATGCACAGTAATGTCACATACGTGGCACTGACTTTAAAGAACTGTAATATTTTACCACTACATACCTCTAGCAATTATTACTGAAGAAGAAAAGCTTTAATAGTGTTTTTTTTTGTGTGTGCAAAATCAAACACAGGACAGAGCAAGACTGTTGATTAATCTTATTTAGAACCTTGAGTGCTTATATACTTTCTGTTATTAGCTCAGAAGTTTCTAAAAACTTAATAACTCAGGGATAAAGATTTATATAGCCACATGGCCTTAGCTTTTAGGAATAAACACAGTTTTAAAAGGCACACCAAAAATCAGTGTTATTTAATCCCAGCACAAGAGGCAAGAAGGTGAAGCTCTGACAGACTGGGAACTGAATGTATAATCAATGAATCCCACGGAGTCAATGAACTCTCCTGTAACTATGGATGAACCAACAGTGGCCAAACATTATGGACTTCAGATCAGCAGAAATGATAAGAAAATGAACAGGTTGAGATAGGATGCTCAGCGTCTGTTCCCTTAATAAGTACTGTGCTGGACAGTTTGGCAACTTAATTAGCTTGTCAAGAAAGCTGATCTTTTTTCCATACGAGAGATCTCCTGTTTCCAAGCGAATTAAAAGGGAAGACTTGATTATTTAATTATGATGCACGCTAATTCATCCGTGGAAGCATGGGTTAAATTTCCAGCAGAGGGCAGATACCTGGTTTGGTTTACAGAGCACTGACAGTACCAATTTAACATTTAATTATGGCTGAGAATTGGATCACAAAGGAGATGCCATGCCCACGGGTACGGCGTGGCCAGTGCCTTTGCTACCTGGCAGGAAAGGAATTTGTTTACTCCAGGCTGATCCAGGCATCTCGACTGTCCTGACCTTCCTCAACACAATAACTGTAAAGTGATTAATGAAGTTTGAATAGGAGCTTTGGTTACACCAAAAGACAACCGTACACCTCTGTAGTGGTTTAATTAACAGCTAACACTTCAAATTAGTCTGTAGTTGCTACAGTAATTACCCGTTCCAATGAGTGTGTAGGGAATTTTTTTGTTAGATATTATGTAGAACTGTAAGTTGGAATTGATCATTTTGGTTACAGTCAGCACAGCTAAAGCCTGAAGATTTAGTACCTTTATGTAGCTTCAGAAGGATGCACTAAAAAAAAACCCCAAACATCCTACAGAATAATGTGCACAGCATGAAGAAAAACATACTTTTTAATGCACACTGCACCTGCTAGTAAGTCTATGGACACCCATGAGGAGATTAACCTTGTATTCACTCCCTGTGAGTGATGTGAAGTCTCATCTCAAGGGTCAACTTCCAGATTCCACTGTCACCTCCAAAAGTAAGCAAACAAACTGATTGCTGTAGAAGAACCAGGTCTTTAGAGGAAGCAAAGCAGCAAAATGCAAAAGGTTCCTCAGCAACGCTGCACATTCCAGTGAACACACGCTGAAAAAAAAAACTTCCAGGATGTTATGCAAATGATATTTATTAAACAGTTCCTACAACAGCTCCTCTTGCTAGGGATGAATTCGAGCAGTGCCTAACAGTAAAGATGGGTGGATGTTAAAAGATGAGTGAAAACAGTTGCTAAATAGCTGCTGAACTACTTAAAGACAAATGTAAAGAGCAGAAATGAAATGCATTGAAATGCAAAATATTCAAGGAAAACACTGGTTGGATGTTTGCAAAATTTAGTTCCCTGCAGAAAGCAGCTCTGTGAAAACAATCTCATTCTTCTGCTCCTTCTTGCTGGGGTTGTTTTGGGTTGTTTCTGACCCACTGCAGAATCTCTAACAGAGGACTGAGAATCGAGAGCTATAAATCATTTCCTGTTAAGGAGAAATTGCAGAGATAATCCTACAGAGAGAGCCAACTCCTGCAATCTCAAGTTTAACAAGTAATTTTGAAAGTATTTTAAAATACTGATATGGCATTTATTAAAATAGTAGGAAAATAACCATGACAGCAATCAGATAATTCATTTGGGGCCAAATTTCTGCACGTAAAGAAAGCATAACTTCAACACCCAACACCTAGCTATTTTTATTTTATTTACAAGAGACACTTGTTATTGTAGCCTATTTTAGGCTGAGGATAATGATTAAAGTTATTTTAAAAAGCTCACAAATCCAGTTTGGGATAGCAGTCTTACAAGATGATGAATTCTTTTCAAATTCACCAAAGTCTGACTGTGAATAGGTGCTGTGCATCTGTAAAAAGACCATATAGTGCAAAAAAAGTTGTAGATATATTAAACTGATCTGTGGTGACATCTTTAAAGTAAAGGCTAGTGGTTGAAAATTGCATTTTAGTCTCCGAATATATATAGGAACCAAGAATACACCTCAATACTCATTTTCCCCAGTAAATGAAAACTCTTCACAAGAAGCAAAATGTTCTTTCTGGATGCTCAGGAGTATATTTTGGTTTCTATGTCCTATACAGGTAAGAGACAAAACCTGCATGCAATGGAGTAACCAATTTAACATTGCTAGGGGAGGAGAAAGGTGATGAAAAATACAGCAGAAAGGAGTAAAAGCAGCTACACCCCTTATAGGTATTAGCAGTACCTGGTGCAGTGATTGACTTAAGATGTTGTTTAATTAAAACCAAGTTTTAATAACTCAGATCAGTGACTCTCCCCACAAAATTTTTATAAGTTCCACAAAAGAAGGAAAAATTCCTTCAGGGAGGATGGACAACAGAAAGCAGCAACTTTCAGCCCTCCTCAGGAACAAAAAACTCCAGCGACAGTGGCAGTGTGGTAGGAAGCAGTGCAGGAGCTCTGGGAAAAGGAAGAAGGGAGCCAGAAAGCTGGAAGATGGGGAGAAGATTGTGTTCTGGGGCCTTCCCTCCCCCCTGCCCCAGCACAGAGACACTCTCTGAGATGGAGGACACGGCCAGCAACTCCTCGGGGGCAGTTCTCCTGGCACGTGTGGAGAGGTTGGCTCAAAGCTGCCACACCTTGTGTGAGAAAAGGACAGGCAGATTCAACCATCATGGATTTGGAAACATTCCCACTGGGGAAAAGAAATTTAAATCTCTTCCTTCACGTTCCCACTAGAGTTCATTGTTCCAGGCCCTCTACATCCATTACAACGAGCAGCTTCTGAGCAAGACTGGCACGGCTGTGTCAAATATTTTATTAACCTTGACTATTAACCATATCCCTAGACAATTAAAGCCCTGAAGGGACCCATGTGAGCCAAGTCCTTTAGCATAACTTTGTCTCCTCTACTCTGAAGAAGCAGAATGCCCCCGAGGGCAGCGTGCCCAGCTCTGTGGCAAAAGCTGGGTTATTTTGGGGAAAAAAAAAAGCCTGTGTGAACAAGCGTGTGCTCTGCTCGAACAAAGCCCTCCAGCCAAGCCCCAAAAAACTTCTGGTGGACTGCAGAGCACGGCGTGTGCATCCCTTGTGTTCCAGAAAATAAAAATCAATATCACAGAAAACTCGAATAGGGCTTTGGGGGAGCTGCTGGCTCCTCAGCATCCCCCCCACCCTGCTGTATGTAGGATCTGCTTCTACAGAAAAGCAAATTAAAAACCGAACGTGTCAGAAGCAGCTGGCTTCTGTTTTAAAAAGAAAAGGAAGAAAATAAGGTAACTGAGTTTCACATGGCCTGCTTTGTTCTTCCCCAAGTCTACTGCAAAGAAAAAATGGAAGAGAAGTGTAAGATGCTTTGGCTCAAACCTCTTTATGGAATAACCCACAGCCCCTCCTCATATTTAATGCTAAAAATTTCATATGCTGAATATAGAGAGTTTCTGCTCAGTTCAGAAGTAAAACAAACAAACCCAACCAAACAGAACGCGCACAAGCTTCTTAATAAATAGCTTAGCTATCAAACAAAAGGATTCCTCCCCCTTTCAACTTGCTAAGACTAACAATTTTATATCCTCCCTGTGAGAAATTTTACCTAAGAGCACAGTGGGGAGCTGCATCACTTGCTGTGACTGTAGAATAATTTCTTCCAGGGCAGGCAAAGAACTAACTTCAGGTTTCCAATCGCAGGCACTCAAGAGAAACAGCAATTTTCAATGTGTTTCCTAATTTTTAATTGTAAAACATCTGCCCACATACGAGTGACTTAAAGATGGTCACATCAGAAGCGTGGATTGAGTAGGCAAAGATCCCCAAGCTTTCTCAGACAGCTTTTCCTCACATATACAAGAACCTCTTACTACCAATCGAGTTTACTACTGCCTGAAAACTCAAGATCAACGCAGTCTCTACCTAGAAGTGAAAATTCCTTACAATTATGACATCATGCTGCTAATGCTGATGCAGCAAAGCACTGAAGAAGCCTGCAGCAGCCTATCACACAGGAGATCCTGCTTCCCACCTCTCCCCTCTGGCCACCAGGATCTATTTTTTCCCCCCAGTAGCCACGAAAACAACTTCTAATCAATAAGATATTCCTCGGCAAGACCGAGTGATTCAAGGGAAAGCCATGACCTGCCTGCTATGCCAATGAGTCAGTCCCTTCCCTTCCTGGGAATATAACTGCCATCAGCAAATATGACAAAGTGATGTACCGACAGGAGCGTGGTATCAGTGATGTGACAGTGGGAGGCAGGGACACAGAGCTCCCCTCTGGCACAGGGACCACACAAACTCACGGTTAACACCACAAACTCCCATCTGCTGTAGCTCTATGGGCTCACACAAAGTGTTCTGCATAATGATGCCTCTAGCAGATGAAAAGGGGGTTGAAAGGGACCTCTGCACGTCACCTAACCCAACCTCCCTCTTGAAGCAGGCCTCTAGCAGTGGATGAGCTCAGCAGCAGCTTTGCTGGGCTCTGTGCTGAAAGCCCCATGGATGGGGATCTCCTGCCCTGCAACACCACCTTACTTGCAAAGAGGTTCCTCCTAATGTCCAATATATTCTTCCCAAGTGGCAACCCAAGGCCACAAAGCAAAAATAAAAGTAAATACTTCAGGTCCTTTCTCCTACATACATTTCCTTCTGCTTCACACGTTGGTTTCTGTTCATGATATAAATTTGTTGCTAACAGTAAGACATCATTGCGCTCACCAGGAACTGCAAACACTGTCTCCTTTCTCTATATCTGTATCAGCCCCCCTGCAGCACTGCACTGATGGACTGTCCTCCAGACACCCTCCTCATTCCACAGACAGAGCAACATGTGTGAAGGGTCTCTGGACTGAGGCAGAGCATCTCCTGACAGACCTCAACAACCACACAGAAGCCTCAGGTTTCTTATTTGAGTTAAAAAGTTCACACCAAAAGCGATGGTTGGAGATCTAAGGGCACTGAATGAAGTCAGGCTGAACATTTTCCTGCCCTGTGAGAAATAACCCCGAGCAAAATGACTGTGTTGGTGCTGTGGAAGCTGGATACAATTCTCCCAGTGTTGTGCATTGCAGAATGACACAGTCACCAGCTGCAAACCCTACGCAGCAAATCACTCACAGATTTGGTTTGCTGTTCATTTTTACTTTTTCCCCCCCTCTTTTTTCCTAGTACTGCCACTGTCTGTCGTGCTCCTGGTCAGAGCCTGGCAGTCTAATGACAGAACTGTCACGTACCCTGATGGCTGTCTAAAGAAAGGGATTCAAATTGTTTCTAGGAAATAAACACTTTGACAGTTGTTGCCTTCTGCCACAGACAAACACATTAGCCTGACTCTCTGGCTGTTAAAACAGGAAATCCAAAGTGCACAGCAGTTGTAAAAAGGAGCTTTTATGGGGACTGTGCTAGTTCAGGCAGCAATCTACGCCAACCTCCCCGCTATCTGAAATTCCATTACAGATGCTCCAGTACTGACTGCAAAATGATTTGTTGTTAAACTAGAAAAACAAACAGAATACTTACATCTCAATTTTGAACCTGTCAAAAAGAGCAAAACTGTCACGAGAAGCTGCACAAAGGAAATGCTGAATGGGGAAATGTCTCACTCAAGCCAGCCCTGTGGGAAAGAGCAGGTTTTGGCATGCAAGCCTAAGCAGAGCAGAATGAATCCCTCACCTCTGCTATGTTGTAACCTACCACTATTTCCATGGGGTACTTACATCAGTCTTCCTTCTCCAGTGCAGCCAAATGTTCATGGTCAGCCTTTGAAAAGTGGGCTACAAGTCTTTCTCCTTAGCCCCATCCCATTGCAATTCCATCCCCATTCCTCAGAGAAAGCTGCACAGACAGACAGGACTCCAGCTCGAGGAGGCTCTGGTGCCACCACCACCAATACCAGCTCACTTGCCACCACAGCACCAACACAAATTTGACACAAACATGGTAATGCACTTCAGCTGCTGGCTTTAAACTAGCTGGAAGGACAACAGACAGCAGAGCAGTCATCAGTATAAAGCCTGTCAGCACCAAGTAAACACACCTCACAATTAGAGAAAGAAATCTGAAGCAACAGAGTAAGCCAAAAAAGTACATCACATCCTATGGTAATGACAATTTAGAGACTAACATGTCTTCACAACAAGACCTGAAGCTGGATTTTCTGCATTGTCAAACCATTTGTTCATGAAAGATGTGTCCTCCTGTGACAGGACAAGGAATGATGGTTTTAAAATCAAAGGGAGAGATTTAAAAAAGAGAGGGAGGAAGAGTTTTGTTACACTGAGGGTGGTGAGCCCCTGGCCCAGGTTGCTCAGAGAGGTGATGGATGGCCCAACCCTGGAACCATTCCATTCTGGGGCTCTGAGCAATCTGCTCTAGTTGAAACTGTCTCTATTCACTGAAAGAGGGTTGCACTGGATGACCTTGAAATGTCACTTCCCACCCAAACTGCTCTGTGATTGTATGTGTTCATGACACTCAGTGTAACAACAAGGAAGAAAAACCAGAGCTGCTCAGTAATTCCATAATGACCAACAGCAGAGAGCAGAGCTGTGCCAAGCAGAAGTTTTCTAGGTATTCACTGCAGTGGCTGAGTGATTTCTTCTGCTCATGGCTCAGTTTCAAGCAGAAAGCTTCACCTCCCCCAGGAGCAGGTTGAGAGGATAAACACTGTGAGATTAATCACACTGCTCCAAGTCATCACCAGCCTGCACTGAGGTACCCTGGTGATGGGCACCACACTAGAGACCATTTAGGCATTGCTTCTCTTGTATTGCCCCTTGCCATGGCCATTAGAAGAGCTGTGGTGGCACAGAGGGAAGGTGGTTCTCCATGGGAGCTGGGTACGGCTGGCTAATCCACATGATGATCAGCAGGGACCTGAGCAGCTCAGTTTGGGCATTTTGAGTGAGCATTTTCAAAGGATCTGGGGTGAAGAGAAATGGAAAACCCAATGTCAACCTTGGTGGTGGTGTTACACCGACACCAAACAGAAATTAAGGACAGTCTGAAACAACACTGGTGGCATAATGACAAAAAATAGGATTCCTACCTAAATACATGTTCTTCTGCCCCTTGTCTCACATTCACTTCTCTTAGCAAAAGCATTGTTTTAAAAAGTATCCTACATTAGGGACAGTTAGTGCCTCATGCTTGGCTTAGCTTGGCTATGGCAGATTTCACCAGTTCTCTACTATTCCACCAGCTCTCCACTATTCCAGCAAATTTTCAGGATTACTATTCGCTTAATCCTCCAAGCTATGGGCATACGATGCAAACAAAGCAACTTTAATTTAAGAATCATCCAGTTTCTAATTAAACAGCCACAGGCAGCTGGCTGGATACATTTTAATCAGTTTCCATAACCTATTGATTGTATACTGAAGCTTAAAAATTAAAAGTAAAAAGATGACCGGGGAATTGTCCCATCTCAGAACACCAGTAGAACCCTCTGTAAATAACTCCTCCTTTAACCATCAGCTAAATGAACACTTCAATACTGCAGCACAAAGTCTTCTGCAAAATTACTTTAACTAACAAGCAGAAATTTATCAGCTTCAGCCAAAATCAATGCTGAAATCAATTTGAACACTGGTTGTGTCTAAAGGGGCTCATTGGCAATTTAGGGAAATTACACCATGTAAATGCCTGTGCTTTAATTGAACAGTTTCATCAACTAGGCTGTGATTGCTGTCCATTCATTTATTTACTTTCACTGCAGCTCCCATTCTGCAAAGGAATGGTTTTTGTCAGACTTGAAGGAGGTACTTTATCTTCATTTTATGCACTTTTGTGCAAAACAGATTTTATGAGGCAGGCAAGCCATAGCCAGGGTCAAAAGAAACAAGTGAATGGCAATCACTGGTCAGTCTTGTTTAAACTGCAGTGATAATATGCAGAAATTCAGTGGGGTATTTCAAACTTCACCCAGCTATTCGTGTGCCAGTGCTTTTCAGTGTCATTGAAAATAAAACAAGAGAAACAGAAAATGAACATGGTCTGGGAAAGGAAATAAAGGAAAAGGCCTCCAGAGCTGCAACAACCACGCAGGGAGATGAGATTTTCAGACCTCACGTGGCCACAGATTTGGTTTAATACCAACCAAAAGAGTGAACCTGCCTGTGCCTCCTTCCTGCAGAGCTGCATCAAGCACTGGGCTGGGAGAAGCAATGTGGGTAAAGCATCATGAGAACCCCCCAAGGAAAGCACAACACCAAGGAAGCTGGTGGGTGCTCTGTCTGGGACCTCTGCTCCTGGTTTGGTGCCTCTGGAAAAGCATTTCCCTCCCTGTCTCTACTGACCCTTTGCCACGTCCAGCAGATGACATCAGTCTCCTGTGTGAGAGGGCCAAAATAATCTGTGAAGTGTTTTAAAGGGGGGCAAGTTACTGTATTGTATATTCATAGAGAAAACCAGAAATTAATGAACACAGGAGAGCAACAGATCTGCTTAGACTGGCTGCCCACAACACTGGAGGTGCACAAGTCACCTCTTTTAAAACCCAACTGGGACTACAGAGACCCTCTTGAGGGAGCTGCTTCATGATGCACCAATGTCCTTCATTAGAATCCCAGAATCCCAGCATGGTGGGGTTGGAAGGGACCTTTGGAGATCATCTCATCCACCCCCTGCTCCAGCAGCTCACCCACAGCAGGGTGCCCAGGGTCACAGCCAGGAGGGTTTGGGATCTCTCCAGAGCAGGAGACTCCACAGCCTCTCTGGGCAGCTGCTCCAGGCTCGGCCACCCTCACACCAAAGAAGTTTCTCCTCCTGCTCAGGTGGCACCTCCTGGGTTCCAGTTGGTGCCCGTTGCCCCTTGTCCTGTTGCTGAGCACCACTGAAAAGCCAGTAGGAGAAAACCTTGCTGAGCCAAAGCTCCTGAAGACAATGACAAACTCCAGCCATCCCACCACCATTCCAGCAAATGGAGCTAAGTCACCTCTACCTCCCTTGCTCTCAAACACAGCTACATCTCCTCCATCTTCCTCACTCCAGAAGCAAGAACCTTTTCCCCTGCCAATGTTAGAGGGTCTGCAACACACCCACACAGCACCATTTGCAGGCTGCCTTCCAGGAGACTGCAACTTCCCAGCTGTCTCCCCATGTGCTACACTTAATGTGCTAATGGGGCACCCCAAGGTTGGTTCAGATAGAGAATAAAGAAACAGGCATATGCTGGAATGTACAACTCAGCCAAACAGCAAAACTGCTCAAGTAAATTGCTCAAACAAATTAAGCTCCTGCATTTATCTGTATTTTCCCCAGCTACACAAGTCTTGTGGGCGGCGCATCACCAACAGCCTCTTCTCCCCCAATTACTCAACCTAAAGTGAAGCCTCTGGTTGCACGGGGCTTTGCAAAGATGATAACTGAGCTTCCCTCTTCTCCTCTCTCTCCCTGGGTAACTTCTCAAATTAATTATGGCATCAGTGGGACCTGATGCTGACTTCAGCACACAGAGCTGTAGCTTGCTGCTGCTGAAGACTCCTCCAACACAACCCAAAGACTGACAAACCAGATGCAACACACAGGTTTAAAAACAAATCCTAGAGGCAGAGAAGGCTACACCACCCCCTAAACAGAGCTCCCTGAACATCTCCCTTCTCGTTTGCTACAACTGCAAAGAAAAAAACTAGAAATCATAAAATAAGAGGTAAATATTCTTTTTGCTTGTATATAAAGAAAAGAAATGGTGATACTTCAGATATGGCATGTGAGAGAGACTTCACAGAGTAGTTATTTGCCACGGATAAATATCTCTACTTCAAAATACTTAGGTTCAAAATACACACAAAACTAAGGATTTCTTTGTGCCAGGACAGGCTGAGAGCCCTGGGGCTGTGCAGCTGCAGAAGAGAAGCCTCAGAGGGGATCTGATCAGTGCTGAGCAAGAGCTAAAGGGCCCCAGGGGGCAAGAGGCTGGGGCCAGACTCTGGTCAGTGGTGCCCACTGACAGGACAAGGGGCAATCAGCACAAAAACTGGAATCCATGAGGTTCCATTGCAACAGGAGGAGAAACTTCTTTGGTGAGAGGGTGCCCGAGCCTGGAGCAGCTGCCCAGAGAGGCTGTGGAGTCTCCTGCTCTGGAGAGATCCCAAACCCACCTGGATGTGATCCTAGGCAAGCTGCTGTGGGTGAGCTGCTGGAGCAGTTTGGACAAGAAGATCTCCAGAGGTCCCTTCCAACTTCCCGTGCTGGGATTCTGCGATTTAAGTCTGAATAATTTAATGCAGCTACTTCTGAGGCTGCTTGGCAGAGTACATACATCCCATTACAACCCATAAAACTAACTGAATTAAAAAGGAGTGGCCTAATCAAGAGAGTCCCTCAGAGCTCTGCTCTGCAGTCACTGATGGAGCAGATATGCAGCACATACCAGTGAATGATTTTGTCCAAAAAAGCAATTTAAGTAAATACCACAAATGTACTGATATACAGATGTTTTCTTCTGCTGTGAATCAGTCCAGACTGGGCATCCTTCATCCTACCAGTTCTGCAGTCAGTGATGGAGCAGATATGCAGCACACACACACATACTTGAAATGTTTCTTGGACCTACCAGTGAATGATTTTGTCCAAAAAAGCAATTTAAGTAAATACCACAAATGTACTGATATACAGATGTTTTCTTCTGCTGTGAATCAGTCCAGACTGGGCATCCTTCATCCTACCAGTTGCTATAAAATGGTCAATAAAAAATTAGAAAGCCTGTTGCTGAGCTGGAAGGTCGTGCATCTACCAGCAGAGCAGCCTCAGGGCCCTCTTGTCAGGTCAAACGTCCATGAAGTAGTGGCAGTTGAGAGTTTCCAAAAATTCATAAAATGGGACTTAAGATAATTCACAGAAAGCCAAAATCCCAGTGAACAAAGCAAATTACCAACAACAGGCAAACAGCAGGGACAGACACTGCTCTGCTTTCAGTTCTTGCTACAGCAGATTTCATCCCTTCCTTGACAATCTCCACTCAAGACAGGGTTCATGCTGCATGCTGGGCACCAGTGGAAGAACTCTTGCTCTCTGTGTATTCAAAGATACTTTTTGGATATATACCTTGGGATTATTTTGTATGTTGTCACAGATTTTTGAAAATTCAAGGAACTGGAAAGCAAGAATAATTAACTGGTTTTGCCATTTCTGTGTAATTGTGTATTCCTTAGTTAAGATAATGTATCAAAACATACAGGAAAAATAGGAAGTCCAACAACTATAAAATCCTTTCTTTTTAGAACAGGAAAAACATTTAGATTCAGCAAGTTCTCAGTAGAAATATTGCTATAAAGTATTGATTTTTTACCAGACTCAATTGACTGAAAAGTTGTTTGTATAGCAATATTGGCCAAGCCAATATACTGGAACAATTTTGCTACACACAGTAATCAAGTGTATTTCTAAAGTATAATTATACTGTCATAAAAATAAAACTAAGATACCTCTTCTCCAAGCAATAAAACAGTTGCAGCTGTAAAGAACCCAAAT
Organism: Merops nubicus; assembly: GCF_000691845.1. Lineage (NCBI taxonomy): Eukaryota > Metazoa > Chordata > Aves > Coraciiformes > Meropidae > Merops > Merops nubicus. The sequence continues at coordinate 109,282 of NW_008623686.1, forward strand.
AAATGAAATACATTTTCTAACTAAACATAGTGTCTCCCAAAGAGCAGAAAAACCACCTCCCCTCTCCCCCTTAAGCCAAGGTTAGCATGAGAAGTGATCAATACTTCAATCTCAATAAACTATTTCAATAGTAGTTAATTCATGGGGAAAGAGAGGCTGAAAATTTTTGCTCAGCGACCTGCGACACGCTATCTTGTCTGCTGAATGCTGATAATATATCATTGCCATAATGGAGATGACTTAGGATAAAGAGCTAGGGAAAAAAAAAAAAATTAAAAAAAAAGAAAAGATACCACGATGCCAGGCTCGTTCTTTAGATTCAGATCAATACTACACACAGCCTCTTCTCAAACAACCCGACAGCGTGGAATGCTGGAAGAGGAAAACAGCCAAACGTTTGCAATTAATTTTATTTGACAAATGTTCATTGATTTACTGGAATAAAATGTATGTGGGCTGCTATCTGTGCCTAGTGCAATCCAGCTACCTGTAAGTATTCCATTTTGCTATCTCTTGTTGGCCTGTGTAGCACAGATGCTGCTGTGGTGAGGGAGAATAGGATCCCCTTCACCAAGGGGTTCCAAGGCTGGACCTTCCGTCTGTGCTGGGTCCAAGGCACATCAACACATCAACTGCCAACTCCCTGCAACAACAGCTCTCGAGGGATGAAGGAGTGAACTGCTGCAACTCCTCAACCCAAGAAACAAACAATCATAGAATGGGTTGGGTTGGAAGGGAATTTAAAGATTACCTGGTTCTAACCCCCCTGCCATAGGCAGGGGCAACTCCCACTGGACCAGACTTCTTGAAATCCCATCCAGCCTATGGGCAGGGACACCTCCCACTAGAGCAGGTTGCACAAGGCCCCATCCAACGTGGTCTGGAACACCTCCAGAGATGGAGTATCCACAGATCCCCTGGGCAACCTGTGACAATGTCTCACTACCCTCCTAGTGAAGAACTTCTTCCTAATTTCTAATAAAAATCTCCCCTCTTCCAGTTTGAAGCCATTACCCCTCGTCCTATGACTGCAAGCCCTTGTAAAAAGTCTCTCCCCAGGTTTCTTGTAGGCCCCCTTCAGATACTGGAAGGCCACCAGAAGGTCTCCATGGAGCCTTCTCCTCTCCAGGCTGAACAAGCCCAACTCTCTCAGCCTGGTAGGAGAGGTGTTCTAGCCAGTTTGGGAAGATCTCAGAAGAATGGCTTAGAAGGCAGCCTGGGGAGAAAATCATGGTTTGTATTTATATCCTGCTGTTATTCTCACTGCAAAGCAAGTCAAAACTTCAGGAACATGTAAAAGATCCACAGGTAGCACCAGTGCACGCTCCCTGGAGCGGCACAGGATGACACTTTACACAGGAGAACACACTGAAGCCACTGCAAATTTTAAATATGAATGCAATCAAAAGGCAAAAGAAAGGCAGAAATACTTCCTTGATACAGAAGAGGGCTCATGGTTTGACAGGTTGAATTTTTTACTTTCCCAGATCACAGGCAACACTCAAAGCAGCTCACAACATCAACCCACACAACAAAGCAAGTCAACACTGAAGAGGTGCCACGAGTACTCTGCATCCCTCCTGAGCCACCACCCCTGTGCCCCAAGGGTTCACACCCCTGTTCCTTTGTCACTCCTGCAGACTCTTACTCAAGTAGTATTCTCCACAAGAGAAAAAATACTTCTGTAAAAATACTAAACAGAATACACTACCTTTTGGAAATGCAAAAAGAAGTCTAAAAGTGCAAGTTGGGCTTTACACAGCCTTTTATCCCAATTTCCTGTTTGAATTCTACAAAACATGAAATACATCCTATGCATGTGGCAATGTCATAGAAAAATGAGATATTTTTACCCCACCCTCTGCACTTAAAAGCACAGTACCACTGCACACACAGATGAGGTGGAATAGGGCTGGTACCTGAGAGCAGGTCAGCCCCAAGCTGAGAAGCAGACATTGAGTTCAGCAGATCCTCAGTGCAAAAAACATCAGACAAGGCAATGTGTTCACACTTGCCTTGGGTTACATTCCTCATCCTTTGGCCACTATTAGACACTGGATGGAGGTGAGAGACTTTTGGTATGACCTTGTATGGCTGGTCTCATGCTGCTCGTGATTTTGCATTGCTAGCTCCTTATTTCAGCTGCTTCTCTAAAGAAAATGACCCAGAACTGGGTAACAACAACACACACGGGTCGTGCAAAGCTGTGAAGTTCAACATTCTCTCTCAAATCTTTCTTATTATGAAGAAAACAACACTATTTCTGCAAGTTTCTTGGTCTAAGAGTATCTTTCAATGAGATTTCTGAACTATATTCCATCTACAAGGCTGATCTCATTTCTGAAGAGTCCATTCAAAGAGTGGATTTTTTCTTTAAAGCTTTTGGAATTCCATTTTCATTAAACCTTCTGCAAGGAGAGTGGTTTTACAGTGTTGGCAGCCAATTAGAAACTAAGCTAAATGCACCACAGCTTTTAAAACATTTTTTTAAAAAAATCTAATATCAAAGTTAAAATGTCTAAGGTATAAACAAAATCATAATGGGATGCTGGGTTACTGTATATGGTAAATAGCTCTCTGGAGGAAACCTTTATTACTCCCTCAGGGCTTTCTTACAAAGTATGGATTTCTTAATTCCTAGTGGAATATTTTTCATACCCCACTGCAGACTATTAAGTACCAGATATTACATTATGTAGTTTAAACTTTGCACTATGCATGAGAAAGACTTTCCTGTAGAGAAAACTATATCTCTGCTATTATAATCTTTACAATATTAAAATTAATACTGGCTGCAGGGTATAAGCTTCACTACCAAAATTTGGGGGAGTTTATCATTTAATATATTCATCAGCCTGTGTGTGAAGCTGCTCGTAAGGGAGGGAAGTCACTGCAACAGTGGAAGGGGTATTGACTAATTTTGAATTGCTAGAGAAGGGCAGAGCAACGGTGTCATCACATCCCAGTCCTGGACCAGGGAAGGGCGTGGTAAACCAGCAAGAATAATGGCACTGCAAATACCAAAGGCAATTCATTATGCTCCAGGCTCTTACAAGTTCCACTTGTGAACCGTTAACTTGTTACCCAGGAGGGATTCAAAGCCAAGTCTTAAAAAGACAATAAAAATGCACCAGCCCTCACAGCACCCAAGAGCAGACACCTTGTAAATATGTAAAGAGAATTCCGGAAAAGTTTCTGTTAAGAATTTCTTTTCTAACCTTTTCTGTGTAGCAGCAATGGCTTGTCAACATCTCCACACAAATTGGAAGGGCAAAAAAAAAAAAAAAAAACAAACGAGCATAGGATTAAATTTTCTTTTCCAAAATTTTCAGTGAAATTCAACACTCACTTGTAGACCGTGCCTCCATTGCCATGACCGAGGATGTCTCGATACCGTATGTCTTGTTCATTCATCTCCACAAGAAAGAAAGAAAAACAAAAGAGATGTCATGCTGTGGATGGAAATGTCAAGGAAAAGCAACTCTAGGCCATAAACAACAAGCAGTCTGGGTCATTTCAAGTTCAGCTGCAAGAACGAGAAGATCAATACAACATTTGCTGTCCAATTTATAAAAGACGATACCAAGGGACAAAGTGATGGAAAGTTTAATGACAATTTGTTTGCCTGGGTCATTTCATTAAAGTTTGATAAAAGGTGTCAAAATGGAATGATATAATATAGCTCAAGAGGGTCAGGTCACAGATACTGATAGGAAAAGGGTCTCCAGAACAGCACATAACCAAAGCCAAAGTTGGAGGTGAATGGAAACAATCCAACAGAAAACTGTCACCTGAAGTATGTCTAGAAAAGTTTCTGATTTATTCTAGAATCAGCATAATTGATACTAATTGAGTGACAGTTCTGTCAGTAGGATTCCTTCCTAGTGTTTAATTTATGTACCTTTTGACTAAAGCAAGTATTCTGAAAAAAACAGTTGTGCATTGCTATACAATAAAAATACTTTTTTTCTTGAAATACACAACTAATTGCTTGTCTCAATCTTTCTGCTCACTGGGACAACTCTGAACTAGAACAATATCCTCAGGTCTTTGAGCAGAAGCCTGATACAAGCACCATATCCTGCAAATGCTGGCATTTGGGATCTTTCTAATATGGATTTGATAAAAGCTTATTACACCTCAAGCTTGCTGGATGAGCAATTCAAATTTAAAACTACAGCCCAACCTTCTCCTGTACAAAAACAGTTATCGTGCAGCTGAAACACTTTTTAATAAGGAAAACAATCACTACAGATGTTTTTGGAATGCACATACATACTTGAAATTAAGTATTTTAATGAGAGTAAATTCTGGGCATTTGCTATTCCAAAAAGATCTCCTCTATTGCCTGATCATTGTAAGTAACACAAGGCTAGGCGAATTCCTCACAAAATATCTCTTAAAAGTGGGATTTGCTACCAAACCAATAACCTGTTTCTATCAAGTATTTATATTTAATGGGACATGAGTTGGAATGGCTGCTTAAAGAATGTCATTCTTGTGGGTTAAAAGCCATCAAAAAGAAAAAAACCCTCATGCTACATCTGGTCTGCTATCACTGATGTGATTAGAAATCACACAAGCACATCTGAGATAGCTTCAAATTAGTGATTTCAAGTATCACCAGCACCATGGTGGAAGCCACACAGAGCTCCCTTTAAGCTAGCTACCCATATTTAGCCAACTTCTGAAATGGCTCCTAAAATTCAGTGGGGACGTGTGCCCATCAGCCACATTTAATTGTCCCTTTTCATATGATGTCAGTGAACATCAGAGGAACTTTGCCCCTGGTTTCAACTGGAACAAGTAAGTGATGGTAACAAGCTGAAATGCCCTGAAGAATAAATACTCTGCATGTCTAACAAACAGAAAATGGAATATTTCATTGATTTAAAATAACATGTGCTATGGATAGAAGTTATAAACTCCAAAAATTGTGTTCTTTCCTTTCTCTACCTGAATAAAAAGGATGCTTGTTTCTCATAGGAAATACTTTTCCCTTTATGCAGTTTTTCAGTGAGGTCAAAATCTCTGAGTTCTGAGAAAATGTGAAATAACCTCAAAGCATAAGTCGACTTCACATGATTATCTATTTGCAGTGAATCCTAGGCCAGATCTTTTAAGAGGGTATAAAGTGGCCCACTCAAGTATCAAGGTTTATGATGAAAATGAAAATTTGTTTTATTAGTTATCTTGCTTATTGCATCAATCAGAAAATGCAAATACAGAGGGGGGGAAAAGACACTTCACAAGGAACAATATTTCATGAATGGGTTTTAAAATATGTAAAGAATATATTCTTGATCTAAACATAAATTAATGAGTACTGCAGTCAGAGAGAAATTAAAGAACACACTGTGTTTAAGGAGTTCTGCTCTTCTGAGCTGGAGGACTTTAATTCTCCAGTCTTTGAGGTAACAACAAACGTCTCTCTCCTACATTCACAGCAACGTTCATGTAAACAGAACTCTTAAGAGAAATCAAGTGAGTCCACAAAGCCAGGAGCACGCTCCTATCTTTGCTTCTTGGGGGGAGGAAAGAAGAATTTCTTGCAGTTACACAAGTCACAAGCAACAAATTGAGCAGAATCAGAGACATAAAACGTATTCCCTTTGCCCCTGCTTCTTGCTAACTGGTAAGAAGCATTTTCTTCACGCTGGTCCCCAAAAGTCAGTGACAGGATCAGCTCCATCCACTGATGCTGCACCTCTCACCATTTCTTGTCTCTATGCACAAAGAGCAACCCAGGGTGAAACAGGAAGGCTGGGGTGGAGCAAGGATCTGCTAGCGGCCGATAGAGATAAAGGGTGATTTACTGGCTCAAATAAAAATGCCAAAAACATGCGGTGATTTATTTATTTTACTGGGAAAACGGGATTCTCAATCATAAAATGATAACATAATAACAATGAACTGGACGGGAAGGACTGGAATATTAAACCTGCAGACCCAGGTTTGATCGGATGCCGATAGAACCAGAATTAATGAAAACACGCCCGGACTTCAATTACGGATCAGCAAACAAAACATCCCTCCCTTCTACCTGCTGCTTTGGGGAGAAATCAGTGCCTATCTCTTGTAAATCATTAAAACCAAAATGCTCAATTAATCCTTATTTTATGTACGTAGGGGCCTGGCAGAGGCGAAGTTCTGCAGCCCTACCTTTGCTTTACGAATCGAAGCAATAATGGTTTCAGAAAGCAGTCACACTCTATGAGCAGACAATTGAAGAGATTTAGTAAATCCCACTTTATAGAGCAGAGACTAATCGGAAAACACAAGCCAGTCAAATGTTTCTTATGAACTGTTGACACTATATCAATGCTGAATCAATTGGTGGCATTTACTCTGAGTGACAGAAAAGAAATAAATATTTATATCGCATCACCTATATCAATGAACCTAGGCAGAAAGCTATTTCTAACCTGTCAATATTTGATTATCTTGAAGAATCACGTCCCCTTCTTTTAATGATTAATATGAATTCCTTATTAAACCTAAATGGAAACTACTAGAGGAATATCATTATGAATGCCCGAAAGCATAAACTGCCCAAAAATGACAAAAAAATAACTCAAACCCATATTTAAGTAATGGTAAGTGTGACTTAATCTCCCCAAGCAGGGGAAAAGTTGAAGTTACAGCCAGAAACCTATTTCCAGCTACAGATCTGTGACCAAATTCTGCAGAACAGAATGCAGCACAACAAGGAGCATTTTCTCTCAGCAGAAAGCAGCGTAACTCCTGTCAGAGCAAGGTGAATAAGGTGGTGTTAAAACTTAATTTTAATTGTCCTTTTTTTCTTTTTTAAAGGGTTCAAGTAACTTTTTTTAGTATCATAGAAAGAATTCTGGTTCCTCTATATCTTCCTGCTATTCTAAAATGCAGGAAAGAAATCTGTGGCAATTGCAGGGCATACAAAATGCTTATTTCTATTACCTAGAACAAATAAATTGCCAAATGCAGCTCAGGGACTCAATCAAAAGAAGATGGCTTTGACTCATGTTAAGTAATTCTTTTTAAAAAAAAAAAAAAAACACAGTAATGCTGGAGTAATTATCAACTTCATTTTAAAACTTCAGAAGCATGCTGCTGGTACTTGCATCGTTTTAAGCTATCCAGAAAAATACATTGTTGAGGGGTAACTTGAGCCAATCTACCTTGCAAGAATTGGTGAATATTAAACTAAGTCTGCATGTAAGGAATCTTGACAAGCTTAAAAAATACATTTCCAAGCTGTATTCAAAGGATTCAGTGCCAAACAGGCAAGGCTGCAATCCGGGGCTGTCTGCCTCCCATTTTCGAGGGGCACTCTCATCTATTAGACCCCAACGTTACAGGTGATACTGAAGGACAAGCATGAAGACCAGCCTTTATCTTCTTGACACGCTCAACTACAACTACTTGATTCATGAAATGCCAATGAGGCTTGGAGAGGTCATTGTGTGAAGGCACTGAATACGCATCTGAGATAATTAAGATTTCAGCCTTCGAAACGTGGAGGGGAAGTGAACAGCAGTTAAGAAAATCAATAAGAGTCTTTTATTTGCAGTGACACAGATGTCTCAGTCAATAGAGCCTAATAGGCAAGCTCGATCGCAACGGACAGGTGCCTGCCTCCAAGGCTATCAAAGGGCTTTTGCTATGACAAACCTTAAAACATATTTATGTTGCTGCTGAAGAATCCGGGATTCTTTTAAGGGAGTTTAATTTAATGGTGTATATTTAATGTCATTATGCTGCTGCAAACCTGCACGTACTTCCAGCTCAAAACGGGTAAGAAATGATTGCTCTGTTTGCCCAAGACTTGTCTATCAATTGTTACATTAAACCTTTCACTTCTGGGTGCCAGGATTGGAATGCCTGGAGCAGGAAGACAAAGTAACAAGACAGCTCTCTACAGCTACGGGCTTTTATTTTAGATAGTACTTTTATTTTCTTAAGAAGCTACAACATAAGGTGATTCCAAATAGCAGAGATCTGTTCCTTGGAAGAACTTGTTAAATATTTACGTGTCTACTGCCCTAAAAAATACGAAGGGCATCCTAACTGAGCAGTTGACTTAGTTATTCAAAATTGATTAACTTTCTTCCCCGAAATTGTGGCAGCGGCGCAACACGTGTGAGGCGCTTCAATCTATTTGGAGCTAAATCTGATTAGCACATTTTGAGAAATGGGAAGCAAATTGCTGTGCCAATCAAAGCGAATCAGGACACAGAAGTCATTCATATCGTGAAGGTTTTCATGGTCCCTCCAGTTCTGTATTAAAAGAACACATTACAAGTAAATGAGCAGTAAGCAGCTCTCCACCTCTTTGTGGCACGCCACTCACCACAGTGCTAGGCAGTAACGAGAGGAGCATGTAGCCAAGACTCAATTCTTTGCACCTACCTGGCCATTTGCAAGTATTTTCTTCAGCTCTGCAGAAGACTTTTTTAAGCTGCAAAAATAAAAGGCAATTATTTTTAATGGCTGTGCCATTTCACTCTGAAAATGAAGCGACACCGTAAGAAACAACAAGCAGCTGTTAGGCTAAGTTCGTGGTTACATATTCTAATAGATTTAACTTTAGCAATGTTGACTGATGTTCAGCTACTCCTCAACCTGCAGACAGCAAAAATGAAGCAACAATGACCATTTAAGAAAATCAATATATTTTTCACATGCTAGCTCTTTTGGATACCTGACTACACTACACATTGAGATACCACCTATGGTTTGTCAGTTCAAAGAACAAAAACAGAAAAAAAATACCCTTATGCACCACATGTTCCAAAAACAACAGGAAAACAAGGTTCACATCTCGTTTTCACTTGCCTTATCTTGTTTTAAAATCCCTTAAAGCATTATCCCTCAAAAATTCCTGTAAACAGCAGCAGAAGGTTGTGCCACTGAAGGTGCCTCACCACCTCGGGCATCTCAGGGGTGTATCTAAACTGAGGGGGCTGAGTCCAGATTGTCACATGCATCCATTCCAGGCCAACTTGCTGCTTTTTCAGGAGAAACTCCTCCTGTGTCATTAGTCTCACATGATGCAAAATGACCCACAGCATTTTTTTTCCTAGTAAGACAACTTCAACAAACCATGACTATCAGCTTGGTGTGCTTTGTAGGTAAAACTACTGATGGCTTCAACCTGCTTCCACCCACTGGCTTCCCTGCTTCACCTCCTTCCCTGACAAACTCTGTTCCTTGTGCACTCAACACAACAAACTGCCTGGGCAGCAATACATCTGCAAAACTTCATCTCAAAGAGACATTCTGCTCTTATTACTGAAGTAAAAAAAAAAAAAAAAAAAAAGTACAAAATAATATATTCTTGAAAGGCATGTGCACGTGTCTTGATCACAGATCATTATTAACAAGAACAGTGAAAACACAGATTTCATATTTGGTGGCTTTGTTCTTTAATAGGCCTCTTGTTCCCACGACTACTTTAAAGAAAAATTAAGTTTTCCAAGGAAACATAAGTTGATCTTGTCATCTTTCATGACTAACAATTTATGAACATGAAACAAAGAGAGACTTTCAATTACTTCAAAAACAGAACTCGTAGTGCAGAAGGTTTCGGGAAAGGAATGGCAATTAACCACCAAATAAGGTGACAAGAATCTTCTAGAAGCCTCATTTTCAATGCACTTTAAGAAGAAGCTCAAAGTACAGAAGTACTGAAAGGCAAAGCACAGCAGCAGCAGAAAGCAGCTTTATTTAGTTCAGCAGTATGACAGATCAGGAAGACTGCAGTTCATAAAGACATCCAAAGTTATTTTCTTTAATGAGTCCTGGATAGGACCTTCACCACTGCAATATACAGCCAGTCTTCATAGAAACATGGAATGGTTTGGGTTGGAAGGGACCTTCAGAGGTCATCTGCAGCACAAGTCTGATGAGGAGCAGCTGACAGAACTGGGGCTTAGTTTGAAGGGGGCTCAGGGGAGACCTTCTGGCTCTCTACCACTCCCTGAAAGGAGGCTGTAAAGAAGTGGGGGTCAGGCTCTTCTCCTCAGTAACAAGGGATAGGAGAAGAGGAAATGGCCTCAAAGTGCACCAGGGGAGGTTTAGGTTGGAGCTGAGGAACAATTTCTTCCCCACAAGGTTTGTCAAGGCCTGGCCCAGGCTGCCCAGGGCAATGGCGGAGTCCCCATGGCTTGGAGGGGTTTCAAAGAAGTGGAAATGTGGTGCTGAGGGACATGGGTTAGCAATGGACTTGGTAGAGTTGGGTTAATGGTTAGACTTGATTTTAAAGGTCTTTTCTAACCTAAATGATTCTATGATTCTAGTCCAATCCCCTGCAGGGAACAGGGACATCTACAACTAGAACAGGTTGTTCAGAGCCCCATCCAACCTGACCTGGAATGTTTCCAGAGATGAGGCTTCTACCACCTCTCTGGGCAACTTACTCCACCCTCCCCAAGAGGTGGGGGCAAACTGTGCCAGTGGAGATCCACCCTGGGGTATTGGCTCTCTTTTTTTAACATCTACAATTAGCAAAGCCACTAAAGGGAGCATCGAAAATCATTTTAGTGGTACCTGAGTGGGGCTACCTGCTGTCACAGCTCTGGCACCACTACCAACCATCCTCCTCCTCGACGGGCAACCACATCACATCACTCCCACCACACCAAGAGAGGGTTTGTGGGACAGTCCCAGCGCTGCAGCCCTCGGTGGTGTCTGCCAGAACAAGGGACTGACACTTCCCCGGCGGAACGTGCTTAACGCAGTGTGACTGTGTCTTTGAGCATGTTCAGCCCTGTCAAGTCTTTTTTTTTCTGAAAGGGAGCAGCATGCTGATGTGCAGATAAATGTAATATCATATGCTTATTAGAATAATAGAATAATTTAGGTTGAAAGCGACCTCCAGAGATTTCT
>NW_008623686.1:120170-124419 GCF_000691845.1 Merops nubicus
TCCAGGAAGAAGATGGAGTCAGACTTTTCTTAGCTCCTTTTAAGAATATATAAGGGGATTTTGTAGAGGTTTTTATTTCTTTTAATATCAGTATTGAGTATAATGACTTGATGTAATAAAATGGAGTTTATGCTCCACTATTTAAAAACATCTTAAGGAAAAAAAAAAAAAAAACAGCAAATGAGTTCTTTTGCATTTTAAGATCTTAATATAGCTTTTCAGACTAGGACTGGAATCTAAAAAAAAAAGATAAGGGAGATGCATTCTAAGTTTTTGCTAAAACTGTATGAAACAGGGCACCTAAGTTGCTCTGATTTTTCAAAAATCTTACCCCACAGTAATAAACCTACTGCATCAGGTATCAAATTTTAAAATCAAAGAATCCTGGAATGAGATAAGCAACAAAGACTTGAACATACAGACCTTGCCATAGACAGTGATTATTAGATCAGCTAAACCAAATTAGCTCACCCACAAACAGTATTTCAAAGCTTTATAAAGGACAAAGCCACCTGAAATACCCAGCAAAGACTTATTTCTTCCTGCAGAAAATACTTCTCCTGAACAACCAGCAGCACGAGTATAACAAGATCCATGAATCAAGGTAATTTCGTCTTCCCCACTGCATTCCGGCGTGCCCAGTAGTCATATTGAAAAAGTTATTCAACATCAAGCTTAGTGTTGGTAACTACTGCACACAAGGTTCCATTTTGGTTTTAATAAAAGAAAAGAAAACAAAAAACATAGGCTCCCATTCTTGACTCTTACCTATTGCTTGGAAGGGAATCCGAGACCGCCGAACTGCTATTATTAGCAGACCCTGCTCGTGTATTTACCTGCAGGCAGGGAAAGGATCTTTATCAGTCGTTTGTGTTCAGAGGACACTATTCTAATTAACCTGTAATTTGCCATGAATTTCTCATTTCACTATGAAGGTTAATTAGCTTGTTGCTAGGCACGCCGATGGTCGAGGTCTCGCCTGTATGTAGGTTAGCAGGCTATAGAACTCATGGACTACAATATACCATCTTTACATCTTCTATGCTCAGTTAAATAATACAGAAAAAGAGATGACATGTCCACCATTTATTAGCATTTTAAAAACTAAGCAATCATTTAATGTGTTTGCAGTTCTCTGCATTTCCAAAGGAGTAGGACTACAGAAGCAAGAAGCCTGCCCGAATGAATCAAACTACCCAGAAGAATTTCCTTGCAGTGCCTTCCACACTTAGATAAATTACTGGAATCAAATTAATACCGTGTGGTTTTTTAGACGCTTTGAAGTAGTGGCAGACATTAGTTGATAAACAATATTAAAATTTAGGAACCTTATTAATGGGGGTTAAAAACAAAAAGGAAGGCAATTCCATTTTTAATAAAACTATATATAGATAGCGCAGCAACACCCAGCAGATGAATCCTCCTCCCACCCTCACAAAAAAAAAAAACACCACAAACTTAAAAGAAATCTGCTTGTCAGAGCTCAAGAAAGTGCAGTTTTATTTGACATTTCAATAAGTGGAACACAGCATTACAAATCCATCTAACTTTACTGAAACAATTATTGAAATTCATACCTTCAGGCCATGTATGTTCCGTTTCCCAGGAGGCTTGCAGGCTGAAACAGTAATTGACTAAATTGTAGAACACATCAGGGCCATTTACAAATTTGCTCAAAATGAATCTTTTAAAAAGAAATGAGGGTGACACCAAAATTAGCAGAGAGAAATGATTGAAAAGTGCCTCGCAAGACCCAGAGTGGGAATTATGAACCAGGATTTTTAACTTGCAGGAGTGAGCATTTATAAATGCTAAGAGCTTTCTGACACCATGTAATATAAATTCTAATTTCTGCTTAAAACACATCAAAATCAAGAGAACTATTGGCTTAAATTATCTTTTTGTAATTCAAATTAAAATCTTATGTCACTATATTTTCACACGCTGAATTTTTTGCTGGCATTTAATGGAAATATTTGCAAGATGTCTTTTAAAGGAATCAGCTGCCACATATCATGAATCAGTCATATTGTCAAAAACAGACAGTTGGGTTTAAATCTGGAACAGACAACAGCAGAGAGTCTCAGGAAAGCAAATACTGGATAAACACAGCACAAAATGCCACATTTTGGAGACAGATGTACAAATGTGGCATCTTATTATGATGTTTAGGTTTACAGAGGGACACGCTGCTGGAGGAGAAAGTATTTTCCTGAAGTCTCACAAACTAAATATTGCCTTGTTCCTCCATTCAGTGGATGTGCTTTTGTCAAATGTTAAAGCCACAAAGGCTCCCAGCTACATGTTACAGACAGTTCCCATTTTAAAACTACAGTGCCCTACAAATTGTATGTTAAAGGGCCTGTCACTTTTGATTGATTGTCTGAGGAGGGATGAATTTGATTTTTCTCTTTCTCTGATGCACATGCATTTCACTCCAATTTCTGACAGCAGGAAACAGAACTATTTATTAGTCAGAAGGACACAGATGATAGTTATTAAACACATCAGTTAGGGCCAGGCCCTGTGCCTTTAAATGACATTAAAAATTACCACGTGTATCTTAAAGAAAATATTATGATACTGTGGATGTTAAGAAAACCAAGCAGAAAACAATCAACTATTCTAAAACACATGTATTATATTTTTTTCCAATAGATTAAAAACATTTTGAAGAAGATATTAGAAGAATAAAATATTTTTTATGATACATATTTGCATGGCATAGTCACCTTGCATTTCACAGATGGGATATATGTAACAGACAGGATATAGGTAGATATGTATCTGCATACACAGAGGTTGCTTTTCAGTATAAAACAGGAACTCTGGCTCTTACTATCTAGATAGTAACAATGCTTTTTTTTTTTTAAAAACAGAGAAAATACCAGGTTTTTTTCCCCTTAAAAACCTTTAATACAGCACCACAGGGTGGCACATGGACATTTACTACTGGTTGGCTTTATGGAAGACACGAGTTTTTGGAAGCTGACTGGAGAGAGCAAGTGGGAGGCTTCCTCAGAACTAACAGGAGCATTAAAGGAGAAGGACCCAAAGGAAGATCAAGCTTGAAAGGAAGCTCTTAAAAAGTGAAACAAATTACAGGCAGAAAAGCTGCATATTACTGAAGCTTTAAACAGCAGCGTGTAGAGCCACAGCCAAAAGGGCATGGAAGAAAAGTGCTTGTGCTAATAAAATTTGGGACGTTCTTTAGAGAGGCAGGACAAGAAGACAGGAGGAAAAAAAAAAAGCAGGAAAGAGCATTTTGTTCAATATCACAGAAGAGCAGCAGCAGGACTTGGAGGTGGTCTGGGTATGGAGGCAGTGCAGGGGAGATTTAAAGCTGTAACCTAGAAAGAAGAGATGTTTTAAGAAGGTGATTTGGAAAGATGAAACAGCAGCTCAGCTCTGAAGCAACTTAGAGTAAGTGGCAAGCCACCTACGAGGAAATCCCCAACAGATATGTGCCTAGTTGAGCCAGTGGTGAAAATGTGGAGGTGATACGTGGGGATTGTATTCTCAGCAGCCTGCAGATGAATTCTGAAGCTCTACAGTCAAAGATTATCCTTGGATGTCAAGTCAACAGAGAAAAGAGACAACAGCAGGAGTAGGAATCTACTTGGCTGGTTCTTCAGGAACCACCCAAAAGGAGAATCTAGAAGGAGGTTTGGCCTGCTTTGTAATCCCAAAACATCCCTTCAAGCACTCAGACTTGCCAGCTACTGAGCACCTCCTGCCACAACTTCCTTGAACTGTTTGCTTAAGGGTCATTCCAAGGAAATAACAACATAAATAAAGGCATACTTCCAATAAAGGAAATTCCAAGGAGGGTTCCCCACCCACTAGGATCACAGAATGGTTTGGGTTGGAAGGGACCTTAAAAGATCATCTAGTTCCAGCCTCTCTGCCACAGGCAGGGACGCCAGGATCATCCACTGTTTCAGTTTCTCCAGGCCACATGAACGCCAAGCATTTTATTGCTTTCAAGTGGTGGTCAGTGGTTTTAGACAGTGTATGTCAGCAATTAAATGGCCTTCTGCAGGAAGAGGTTCAGAAGAAAGGCCTAGGAAGAGGCAGAAGAGAACTTCCCTGTCCATAGCTGTCCTTGCACTTGTCTCACGAGAAGACATCTCGACTGCTGATTGCTCTGGAGTCCCATGGCTCAGACAGCCAGGAGACCTCCTCACAATCAGATCCTGCCAGCCCCAGCCATAAAACCCCCACAATCTCTGTGGCCCCCCCCCCCCAC
>NW_008623686.1:124450-141890 GCF_000691845.1 Merops nubicus
CCCCCCCCCCGAATCCAAGCCTCTTTTCCATTGGAGCACATTAAAGTAGCAGGAAACCCAGCCTCCTTTTGAGACCTTATTAGCATGTGTTTGAGAAGGCTGTTGGTTAATTGCCCAATTCAAACTTCAGAGAGTTGTAAGTAATGAAAGTCTAGAATGTTTAATTGGGAGACTCATAGTATGATTATTTGTATAATATCAGTTAAGTGAGAAGAGTTTAATTTTTAATTATTTCAATTAATTTATTGCTGGGAGATTTACTTAGAGAATTTAAACCTTATCTGTTTCATCAATTAAGAATCAGAGATTCAAAGCCTGGATACTGAGAGGATCTGAATGAATCAGTGGAATTATGTAATGTATTAAGTCTTTTTTTTTTTGAGCTCTGAGAGAGCAGCTCATGCCCAAAAACCTAACTAGCTGCCTACAGATTTTTTTGTTCAGGATGTAGATGACCTATTTTTTAATTGCCTCAGCCCACATAATTGGCTACATCTTTCTCTGCTCGGAAGTACTGTAGTACTTGTGATCATTTTGGTATCACTGTTAAGTGCCCAAATCTCCAAAAAAATGTGTCATGGATAAAGCTTCTGTGACAGACACGTTCCCATTTTCAAAATGAACAATGACAGTGACATTCCCCAAGTCTGTTAGACTGAGTAATGATATTAGAAGGTCTTAAAGCTAGATTTTCATAAGTAGCCCAAACTTAAGTTATTCATCTGCTCTGGCTTGAATATAAAGCAGAATCATCACCAATGAGTTTCTTAAACATACTTAAATATGTACTATGCAAACCAAATCTTGTTAGTCTAATTTACTCCAGTAAATTAGCTATTTTATATGCAATAATTGTAGTTTTCTCTACACTCCCCACAATAATGAATTCTTCTACCCAAATTAAGAGGGAAACATCATGTTATGTGCATTTAAACCTCTCAAAACCACCATTGCTGATGAAACAGTTTACTGATATCATCGTTGTTGATTAGAATTTGTTAAGCATTACCTCTTGGATATATCTGAAGAGGCTCTATTAACTGTCCATTTACTTGCTGTTCCATTACAGTGGAGTAATACTGCAAAGAGATTAAAGAAAGAGATTACTCAGGAATGTATGAATAGCAGTAGAAGCACTTATGGATTGTTTAACTCAATGTTGGGGCTTTTTTTTTAAATTACCATAGCACATACCAGCCTTTAGAACATTTTCTTGAACCATTTGCATCGTTCACACAATCAAGTGGCCTGGGAGGAATGCAACCAAGGGGCTGTGACACCCAGCACAGCACTGACTCCAGCACAGGGATCTGTTACTGGCTCAGCTAAGCAAGTTTTGGGCCCACCTGAAAACCTGGGAATGCTTCAGAAGAGTGAGCAAATGAAACATTTACAGCAAACACAGCAGCTGCCACACCTGGAGAAGCCAGGAAAACCAGTCAAATGTGGAAACAAAGAAATGCTGTAAATATCATCCAAACCTGCACAATTAGGAAAACTCTGAGGGAGAAAAAGAGTCTGGAAACTATCCAAGAATTTGCAGTGATGAAGCACAGCCAGGGCAGTCAAGGCCACATCCCACATAAGCATTCCCTTAGCATACAAATTTAAAGCACAGTAGAGTATGAAAAGCAGCATTACTGGAAAGCCACTGCAGCCATCCTGACCTCGGGCTCCACAGGAGCTGCTGGGAGTGGTCTGGGGGACACACATATTAATTGATAAAGAAAAGCCAAAAATGGACAAAAAGGGATGCAAAAGTATCTAAGAACATCAAGCCCCAAGAAGACAGAAAATATGTGATGTGGTATGAGGGAGCCTGAGATGTGGTATGAAGATGAAGAGTGGCATTAAAAGAAAAAAATAAACGTTTGGATTAACTAAATTGAAACCTTTATTAGCCTTTTTTAATTGACCCTCACTCCTGAGGAGGGGCAAACACCCACCAGACAGGACATTTAACCTCACAACCAGACAGTCCTGGGACAGGAGGCAGCCCTTGCTACAAGTTCCCTGTTTGCAGCCCCCACACCTCTCACCACGACGTGTGAGGTACTGAAAGCACATCACAAAGCACCTTCCTTCTGCACTCACCCAACACCTTTGAAGCAAACGTGCTGGCTGTGGGCCAGATCTGCATGGCAGAAATCAGGGTAGCTGCACTGACTTTCATGCTAATTCTCACCAGCCAAGTGTGGTCTAAGACTCCAGCATGTCACTGTTGCCAGTGTTTTGTGATACTATTGCTCAAGTTGGCAAGAAGGGATGTCAGGAAAGAAAAAAAAAAAAATCTAAGTCTCTGTGGAACCATGTTCTTGACTCACACCAGTGGTTTCCCCACGATGAAAGCTTTTTTTACCTATCCAACTTAAAAAAGCCAAATGTTTATTAGCTACCTAATATTTTCTAACATTTTCTTTCCCTTCACAATGGGATTAAACACGTGAACTACAGTAACCAAACATTATATGGGCACCAAAGAATTTATGTGTGGAGATTTTCCAGTGCTTCTGTTTTTCAAGTTCCCATCAAGAAAGGCAAAGAAATTTCCTTTTTGTGAAAAACAAGTGTTATGCAGAGAAGCACTGAGGGTTGAAGGATCCATCCAGCCCCACCTCCTGTGTGTACATCCAGTGTGACACCTGCTGCTAGAAGCACTTCTTTCATTAAAACCCCACCACAATATTTTTGAGGGGGGAATCTCATTCATACTGGTGCACAAACATACGAATCCCCACCCTAACCAAGAGTGTAACACTTGCTTTCTCTGGACTTACACAGCTATTGGTCACAAAAACCTGCTCTTCTGAAATCATAGAGAGGTTTTCAGGAGTCAGGACGACCCATAGATTTACTTGGTATCAGGCTGGTCATGAATAACATGCCAAATCTTCTACCATGTCCCCATATCCCTTCATAAAACTGCGTCACTGGTACCTAATAGTTATGGAGCTGTGAAAATCTCCAGCTCCACTGGGGGCCAAAATTGCTTAAGAAAAACTAACTTTTTAATTACTGTTTCACTAGTGGCATTTTGTGACCTGAAAACATATATATACTCAATATAAACATACCTGACATACTCTCTAGAATAATAAACTAAAATAAACATACATGAGATGGTATTTTTTTTTTTGGTAGGAAACAGTGGGGGGGAGAGAGAGAGAGAGAAAAAACCATGGCCCTCTCCATTACTCAAGCAGTGATGACAAGTAAATGAAATATCAATCATGTAAGCTGTCAACCTTTTGGGACAGCAATAACTGTTAACAAGTAGTCTGGAAAAATTGTCTGAAAATGACTTGTCCTCCACACACGAGCATTTGAGGTTTCCATGGAAAATTAAGATGCCAGTGGCTATTTGGAACATTGCTCAGGTATTCTTTTTAATGGAAAATTTGCCAGTTATTGATCCAGAGCATGTACCCCCTTGCTTTCAGAAAGCTGCAAGCAACTTTCCAATCAGTGGCTGTCAAAAAAATTACTGCCTTTTTATACTGATACAAGACAACAGCCAAAGTGCAACTGTGCTGAGACTCCATGTCTGCCTTTAATTAACCACAATGCACAACAGAAATAGAATTTTAGTTACTGCTCCACAATATTTGCATGGGCATAATACAGTGTGTTTCTGCATACTCCAAAGTCATTCCAGAACGGCTTGAAATCACTTCAGAAAACAAAGAAGAGAAGAGCTTGTGCGTGACTCAAAACATCCTCCCCAACTATAGTGTCACACCTGCACCAAAGAGATCTGTATTTCCAGGCAATTATTTTTTTGCTCTTAAATGAATGAAAACCATTCACTTTTATTTTGGAGAACATCAGCAGAACTGGAGACAAACTGCACCGTGTCAAAATTCCTAGAAATATTACAACTGCTGTTCAATCCTCCAAGTATTTGTTGCAGGGCTCAAAATACTCAAAAATGAGTATTCTTCTTCACTAGTATAATCTTCAAGATTACTCTATGTTCATTGTACATACACTGAGGGCTGGAACATTTCTTCTAGGAGGACAGGCTGAGAGAGTTGGGGCTGTTCAGCCTGGGGAAGAGAAGGCTCTGGGGAGACCTTGCTGCCTTCAGTATCTCAAGGGGACCTACAAAAAACCTGGGGAAGGACTTTTTACAAGGGCTTCTAGTGACAGGATGAAGGGCAATGGCTTCAAACTGGAAGAAGAGAAGTTTAGATTAGAAATTAGAAAGTTCTTCACTAGGAGGTTGGTGAGACACTGGCACAGGCTGCCCAGGGAAGCTGTGGATGCTCCATCACTGGAGGTGTTCCAGACCAGCTTGGATGGGGCTTGGAGCAACCTGGTCTAGTGGGAGGTGTCCCTGCCCATGGCAAGAGGATTGGAACTACATGATCTTTAAGATCCTTTCCAACCCAAACTATTTTGTAATTCTATGATTCTTTTTCTTGTAAGCTAAGAACATTTGTTTTCTTATGAACTCATCTCAAAATGACACCTATAGGATGTTAGAAAGTTAAATCATCAATGCAAGACTCAAATAGAACACTACTCTCAAACTGAAGAGAAAATTTTCAGAGAAGAAAAGCTGCTGAAGTGGAAAGAAGTCATTTACAGACATCCCATAATTTTTAAGGGAGAGTTCAGCAATCATAACTCTAATGTACTGAAACTTTAACAGTGAGCTTGGAAGCATAGCAAAAAGATGACCTTACAAAGGCATGATTCATTCTAAAACTGTGCCAGGAAAAATCAAGTTTTAAAGTTTAACAGCAAAAATGGCAGATATTTTATATGAGAAATGGAGAAACACAAGGAATTCCTCAGGGGAAGCATCACCAGTGACCTGGTTGTTTGAAACAAAACAACCAAAAAAACCCTAAAACAAGCACAAACCTCCTTGAGTGCAGCAAGATTTTTCTTCCTTCCTTCCCCCCCCATTAAGGTCATTAATACAGTGAGAAGTACACTTCAGGAGAGACCAGAATTTCAGCTGGCTTAGAGAAAATACCCATTCTTTATTTTCTTATCAATTTAATTTGAAGGGAAACATGAAATGATTTCTTCCCCTGACATGTGCAACTTGAGAGAGACACCAAAGCCATATGCAAATTATTTTGTTTCAAGAAGTAACTGCATACTTTATTTCTGGAGACAGATTTTATATTTGTAGGTGTCTAGATAAGAGATTTTAGACACATCTCTCCCTCTATAAAGGCACACACAGACACACATATCTCATATTAAAAACCAGAAAATACATCTTTAAACTCGCTATGAATATTGAGCCTGCAGCTACAATGAAACTCTTCTGTGAGGAGGGGTGAAACAGTCTCCAGATGAAAGTAGATTTTGAAAAATTTTTAGAGCCCAGGGGTTCATTTTTAATGAGCCGTTACTTTAAGTACTGCATAAAAAATAGAAGAAATTGATAGTCCATTTAGCCTGCACTATACCTAATGCAAAAGTCATTAAGATGCATTATTCTTAATGTTTATGATATGATCAGTAAGTGTACAAGACTTTTTTTTTTTAAAAAAGTCAGGCACGTCCATATATCTCATGTGATACAGATTTTAAACACCTACACTTAATGCAGGAATATTATACTGTGAACTTAATACAGGAATATTATCCTGTGGATACTGCAGCTTATGGTAATGCTTTGATACGTGCAAAAGAAACCCACAAACCAACCCCAAACCATGAAAAATAACAGCACTGGTTATACTATACCTACATAGGACAGCATGGCTTTCATTTCTTCATCACTTCTGACAGTGATCCGATCACCATCCTCATCTTCATCTAACAAAGAAATGGACAAAGTTCATCAGCAGAGGAAGAAGGGTATTTACAATTTTAATGTGTTTTAAAGGTTTTAAGCTGGACTTTTATAAGCATATAAATTATGAAGAAGGTAAAAGCCAACTACACAGGCAACCATGTACCCTGAAACAGTACAATGACTCCCAATATTAATTAATGAAGACTACAAATACAACTAAAAAAAGGGGCATGAACAAAGGGCTCAAAACTTTGCTCTCAACAGGTTTTTTTTACTGCCACAAGCTCTCCAGAAGCCAAGTGCTCTACATGTGCTATGCTACCCTCCCCTGAAACCCACCAAAACATTCTTCTGGCACAGCAAACAAAGTGAAGCTCCTCAGTGTGCCTCAAACCTCTCAGGAGGAGTTAAGTTTTGGCAGTTTCTTTCACCAGGATGACTAGAAATGTAAAATGTTAAATCCCTCTCCTCCCACTACAACATTCTGGTCTTACAGCCAACCCTCCCCCAACTGACCTGCCCTGTGCCAAGTTCCTCCTGGCCCCCTGCCCCACCCCAGTTACACAAGCACAGGCACCTCCACTCCTCATGGCACAGCAATGCTGACTGAAAAAAGGGAACTTCCAGGCAGACACAAATCCACAACGTTTACAGAGACAGGTTTAGATGAAGACAGAAGCAAAACCAGCCTGTGTCTTTGTTATTAGTGCAGCTGTGGGTGAAGAGGCAGGAGCAGCATCACCAGCACCTTGGTTACATGATGACAGCTCCAGCACAGCCACCAACACATGGACAAGGGAGAAGCTGCTGTGGCAACAGAGCCAGGAGAATGGGAGTGAGATGTTGAGGGGCTCCAGCAGAGCAAGGCGTCCAGAAAATAGGAAGACCTGAAGGAGGAACAGACTTTCCAAAGACATATGGTGGGATTCAGCAGGTGTGGATATAGCAGGGAGCTCAATCCCCCCCATTAGCACCAGGCAGTGCCACAACACACTCCACTGTCACAAGCAGCTCTTGCTGAGACTCCCTGTGTGGTTCCTTCACCCCAATGACAGCAGCATCCACCCCATCCTCCTGAACAGCTCATACACCTTCAATAGGAGAGCTGCACCATCAGACCAAACAGACCCCTCCATGTCAGATACAAATTGTTCATTTCTTTTTATTGCTCCAGCTTTGGGGGAGGAAGGAGAGGTTAATTATCCATCTCCAATTTTTTATTGCCTACTGCAATGTAAATGTCTTCCTTACATACTTGTTAAAAAACCAAAAGCACAGCACACTGGTGTGTAGCCCAGCTTGACATTTGTTTGCTCCCCATTGGACAGGGAGCTCTCTAAAAATAAAACATCCAGCTGATACCACAGAAATGCTGACAAAGTCACCAGTCTTTTTGGCCAGAAGACACCTATTGTGGGGAATCTCAAGTACATGGAACCATTTCAGTTGGGATATTTAAAAGGCCTGAGGCACACAACTATTCCTGAAAGCTGATGACCCTTGTCAGCAGTTCTCAGTGACAGGAGAAGGAGCAACAGGCACCAACTGGAACCCAGGAGGTGCCACCTGAGCAGGAGGAGAAACTTCTTTGGTGTGAGGGTGCAGAGCCTGGAGCAGCTGCCCAGAGAGGCTGTGGAGTCTCCTGCTCTGGAGAGATCCCAAACCCTCCTGGCTGTGACCCTGGGCACCCTGCTGTGGGTGAGCTGCTGGAGCAGGGGCGTGGGACGAGGTGTTGGAAAGGACCTCTGGAGATGATCCTGTTATTTCAAACACATATTAAATACCTAAGTGTGAGGATGTGGAGATGATCCTGTGCACTTCCACAGCTTCAGGACCAGAGGAGGTTTGCTCCTCACCAGCTCAGGATGCCAGCAGAGGGCTGGGGCAGTCTGTCCATCTGTCCCCATCTGTGCAAACCTGCTCTCTGCAATCACAGCCTGTGGACTACATCCACATAAAGCAGTGCCATAGAATCCCTACATGAAAACTCACT
Organism: Merops nubicus; assembly: GCF_000691845.1. Lineage (NCBI taxonomy): Eukaryota > Metazoa > Chordata > Aves > Coraciiformes > Meropidae > Merops > Merops nubicus. The sequence goes on from NW_008623686.1 coordinate 132,205, forward strand.
CTTGCTCCTAGTTATGCACAAGAACAAAGAGAGTCACCAACACTTAAAGCAGCCTGTCAGAAAGCTGGGGACAGACTCTGGAGCAGGGCCTGTTGGGACAGGACAAGGGAGGGTGGTTTTAAACTCAGAGAGGGAGATTCAGACTAGAGAGGAGGATGTTTTTTACACATCCTGAGGGTGGTGAGCCCCTGTCCCAGGCTGCCCAGAGAGGTGGTCACTGCCCCATCCCTGGAACCATCCCAGGTGAGGTTGGACCAAGCTCTGAGCACCCTGCTCTAGCTGCAGATGTCCCTGCTCCCTGCAGGGGGGCTGGACTGGGTGACCTTGAAAGGTCCCTTCCACCCCAAAACATTCTCTGATTCTGTGAAATTAGGAGTACTCAAGAAAGGTGTTTGTTAACTTTGTCTCTGAAAACCTAGCAGGTAATTCTGAGGCCATAAGGAACAGAGCAAAACAGTGCAGAAGAGAGCAGAACAACAGGAGAGAAATAATAACAAAAAAAGTAACAAACCCCTTGGAATTATAGGACCATGGAAACACGGAAGCTGGAAGAGGAACTAGGTAGCACAACAAAATCCTACAGGAGCCTTGTCTCATGGAAATTTTAACTGGTGAACTGCCAGACTGCTGAAACTCCATGCTAGGGCTACCAGCCTGCAGCCAGTCATGAATGATGGAAAGATTAAGAAGAGTTAGTGAGTTGAAACTGAACGCTTCCTTGCCTGAAACATTTTTGGCAGAAAGGAGGAGGAGCTGTAAAACTGCTACCTGGCTGAAGCCCAAGCCCCAGTCACAGTGTGTAACGGAGTAAGAAAAGCTGAAGAAGCAGCTGCTGGGAGAGTGAACACAACCAACACCACGCATCAACAAGGGGGGATCAGAGGAAAATGCAGAAGAGGGGAAACATATGACAGAGAGAGATGAATATACAGAGATAAAAGCTGTTAAAGAAGCCTGGCTTGAGGGAACAGACTGAGCTGGGACTATCAAAAAAAGAAAGAGGTGGAAAACTCTTAGCTCCCACTTGCAGAATGGTTATAAAAAATAAAGTCACACATTATTCATTTGCAAATGATTAAAAGTTTAACTCCAAAGTTCTCAGAACTGCAAAATTCCTGATGGTGTACAAACCAAATTAATTAAAAATATGTTAATGAAAAGGCAGAAAATGTTACCCAGCATTAAAAAAGCCAAATCTACAAGCATTACCTGGATATCTTAAAGAGCAAAACATGAAGAAAAATCAACCTCCTATTGGTGCAGAGATCCTTTGCCACCCTGCCATGACACTGAAGTGGGCACATCCCCAACGCCAGCCAGATATGACACGGGCTCAGAAAGATTTCCAGGCTTCTCTGCTTGCCTAGAGCACAGCAATATGATTTTCCACCACATTAGGGAAGCAAAAGTAGAACCAAAAAAATCCTACGCGCTGGCTGGATTTTGCTAATGTCACTTAAAATGGAGGAAGAAATCCTCACAAGATACCAAATAGAGTGCAGCAGATGGTAAACAAATATTATGAAGCAATCTTCCCAAAATCTGCAGCGTGTCACAAATATACAAAATGGCAGAGTTTGGATAAAAGGATTGTAATAGGCCATATGTTGGTACTGGGTTTATCTGTGGAGATGTGCAATCCACGTGAAGGTCCAACAGTAGGAGAAGTGCAGCCCCAGGTAGGAGCTGCAACGGATGGGACGCTGTAGATAATAACTAAACCAAGAGTAGAGGAGCCTGTGCTGGATGGCAATTATCCCCATCTGAAGCAGCAATGAAGCAGGAGAGAATGAAGCTTAAGCTGGGAAAATCCAGGGGTTTGATATGGAAAAAGGAAGCAGGAAAAAAAAAAATCACACATCGCTATAGATAACATATTTTAGATGCCAGTTAAATGGCAGGGGAAATGGTTTTGTGCAGATGTAAATGACAGACTAGAGACATGAACCGAAAGCACAGAAGCAGATGTTAGAAGACACAATGAAATAAGTATTTCCAGGAAAGTTCTGCACGTGGTATCATTAATATGGGCTACTGCCCTGATCGCAGCGGCTGCTGCTGGTGCATGAAGTTCAAAGGCAGCTAATGGGTGACGTGGGAAGTATGGGAAAGGAAATTTATTAGCAAATCATAAAAAGAAACAGCAAGGTCTGGAGCCTGCCTTTGCTCAGGTCTCTGTAGAAAGTCTTCTTTTAAAAAGCAAGGCAGGAGAAACGTTGAAGCTACAGAGAAATAACACAACCTCCATTCTTAGGTTTCTGGCGTTTCAGGAGGGGAAAACACAAACATACAAAAACAAAGATAAAAAGCACTAAACAGTACTTTAAGTACCATAAAACAGTATTTCCTTGGATTATCTACACGCAGAATTATCCATAAAGCTCCAAGAAGGGGAGACATGCTAAGAAGAATGCAAGGCCCTGTCTCTTACCTTCAGCACCATGATCTTACTCACAACACTTCTAATCCCCTCTGGCTCCTTCTTGCTATTTCACCTCTCAAAGGTAAACACAGAGGTGCATAGAAAAGAAAATATAATGAAAGGGAATAGCAGGAGCCCTCCCCACTTGGAAGGAAACTTTATCTCAGTATCTTATCCCCTAAGACACAGATGTCTGACTCCCCTTTGCAGCTTATTGATCTCCAGATAAGACACAATCCTGCAGGAATTGCTCCAAAAATAAACAGGACTCAAAGAACAGAGCAGAAAGATATTAGCAGCTATAGGTCTAAATCTGCACTAATACTCACTGAAAGCTCTCCTAACTCAGCAGAAGCACCTTCACAAGGTACAAATACCATTATGTACAACCCCAACCTACAGATAGCTCAGATTCCACACAGAAGTGATTTTGTTCCCAGCTTTTTGGTCTCAGCCAGACCCACAGAGCCTTTTAGAAGTTACTGTTCTTGCCCAGGTCTCACCAGGTGCCACCATCCTGCAGCTCCCCATCCCTCCTCCAGGAGCTGAAGCTGAATAACTGCCTACACCTCCTGCTCTCAGAGAAGCTGCTGTATTTAACTTGAGGAAAACTAAACCCACAGCACTTCTTCCAGAAAAAAAACCCAGACTTTTATTCCCCCATTAATTCCAAATGCTGCTATATTTGGTACAAAATCTGTAGGTTGCATCATACTTCTGTAAAAGCTACTGCTCTTGTGGTTCCTTCCAATGGAGGATTAAAATCTTAAACTTAGACCTACAGGTACTTTATACTTTTCATTTAATTCAAGCAATATAATTGCAGTGAGGAGTAAGAGCATGGTAAGGTCATGTTGGTAATTAAAGCTATATTGTAGAAATATGCTCACTCCAGATGTGATTAAATAATATTGTTTGGTTCAGGATCATCATTAAACTTGCATTAATGCATAAATATTTATAACATATCACAAATGTAAACATTACAGGGCTGTCATTTTAAAAATCAATACAGTGACAAAAGAGACAGTTTATCCAAGTCATACTTACACTCAAATGCTGTTGTTGTTGTGTCTGGCAAAACCTGACCGATGACATCCTAAAAGGTAAAGAACAATTACTCTACATCAGATGGGAAATGCCCCAGATGGTTTAGACTAAGTCATCTTAATCACTCCCCAGGTTAAAGACTTCAGGACCTGCTACCTCACCACTGCCCACAAATTCCCAACTTTTTGGCACACAAGAGGAATCAGTACAAATCGTGGTGCTCCTCTCCTTCCTCTCCACATTTCCTTAAGGAAAACTCTTTTCTTTTCAAATAACTCCATCATAATGGCAAACAAGTCAGTGTTGTTCCTGCAGCTGAAAGAACTGATTTTGTCTGTAGGTATCTAACGTCAGTCATAAAAACAGAGGTTTGTGAATGGCTTTAACTGCAGAAAGCACATTTTCTCTCTCAGTCCTTCTGCCTACATCACCCTGATTATAGAATCGTTAAGGTTGGAAAAGACCTCCAAGTTCAAGTTCAGCTGTCAACCCAATGCTCCCACAACCATGTCCCAAAGTGCCACATCCACATGCTTTTTGAACCCCTCCAGGGCTGGGGACTCCAGGACCCTCCTGGGCAGTCTGGGCCAAGGCCTCACCACTCTGCCAGGAGAGAAATTCTTCCTAATATCCAACTGAAACCTCCCCTGGGGCAACTTCAGCCTGTTTCCTCTTGTCCTATCTCTGGTTAGTTGGGAGAAGAGACCAACCCCCACCTCACTCCAACCTCCTGTCAGTGAGTTGTAGAGAGCCAGAAGGTCTCCCCTGAGCCCCCTCTTCTCCAGACCTGGGACTCCCCAGGTCCCTCAGCTGCTCCTCACAAGCCATGTGGACCTCCCCGGGCCCCCCAGCTCCTCCTCACAAGCCATGTTCCCCAGACCCCTCAACAGCTTTGTTGCCCTTCTCTGGACCCTCTCCATCCCCCTCAAGGTCTTTCTTATTCTGTGGCACCCCAAACTGACCCCAGTGCTCAGCTGTGGCCTCCCCAGTGCCCAGTCCAGGGGCACAATCACTCCCCTGCTCCTGCTGGATTCCTCCTCTCCACCTCCAACCCACTGCCCTGGTCCTGCCTCCCACAAGCCCCTCATCCCACAGCTCATCCCCAGCCCTGTTTGGCAGAGAACAGCTCCAGATGTTTTTTTCAGGCTGCTATCATGAATTCAGACAGAGCTCTGAGACTGAAGGAATTTTTGCTGCTTTGAGCCCACAAGTGCCCAGGGAAGTGGCAGGACCCTCGAGCTGCCTGCTCTGCCCCACCACGCAGCGCCGCAGCTCGAGACGCTCCCCTCTCCACACGTGGAGCATTTGGAGGGCTCTTTGTCATCCCTAACTGGAATTTAAACTTCTCCAAAACTTCAGATTCAGATACATGGGCAGGCTCCAGCCTGGGTGCTGCGACCACTCCCCACAGCCCCTTTGCTGGGGGTGTACAACTCTCCCAGTCCAGCCCATCACAAAACACATCAAGCACTTCCACGTGCTGCACATCCCTGAGCCAAACCAGCAGCTTTTGCTAACAGAAGCCTCTCCTGTACAACTAAACCCAGAGCAGGAGAGATGGAGTTTTACTTCTGAAACCTTTACATAGAGCATTCCCTCAAAATTTAGTGAAAAATAGCTCCTCAGACTGAAGTCATCCTGGCCTCCCAGCTCAGGTGCTGCTGTCATCCCCTGTCCCAAAGCTCTGGCAATCACTGTCCTGTTGCTTTTGTTTTCTCTATTTTCATTTCATTTAGTCCCAAACCAGGAAATCAAACATTCTGTGCACTATTTCAGAGATACAACTAACACAGTGAGAATGCAGCAAAAGCAACCTAAAGATTTCCACAGAGCTCACCAAAGCAAATAGTATTTCTAAAACTTCCTCGTGCTGCCTTTTCATTTCAGATGCTAAAATAGTCCTATGTGATCTAAAACATTAATTGTATATCACGTATGTGCAACACAGCTTAATTACATAGATTGTGAATTTGTGGACCCAAAATAACCCCCAAAACATCAACATGTTAAGAAAAATTCTTCCATTTAAATACTTATTCCAGCATTCAACAGCTCTGTCAAAACCCAGCCAAGCTGTACCCTCTGCTCCCAGCAAGAAATTAAAGCCCTGCCTAAACAGAACACTGCACTGGTAACTAATTCTTTCCAAATCCATTTAATGAAACATTGAAAATTCCTCAGCAAACACACTTCAACTGTGTTAGATTTAAGCCACTTGGACAATATTCTTATGTGGGCACACAGATGCTTCCATGAAATGGATTTTAAAATTGTCATCAGGAAAGGACCCCAGCTCAGGGGGGTCTACATAAACTAAATAAACAGTTTTAAAGAAACTGTTACCAACAGCCACAAAAACTTTGCTCTGGTTGACTTTCAGTATTTCTACTAAATCCAAACCCAGCCTTGCAGGGAGTGGGAGAGGAGGAAATGACACCGTTGCTCCATTGTTACTGTGCTGTTTCCATCAGCTCCACAAGACCTCCATGCCCAAGCACTCAGCAGACCTCTCAGTGACCCAAGCTTAAAGGATTACTTCAAATTTCAGCAGATTACCTGAGTGTGATGATTTTCTACTACCAGAACAGAGATCACAAACAATAAACCACTCCAACTTGTAGACTTTGAGTGGGCTCATGAACAACAGCTGCTATTTTATCTTATTAAACCAAAAAGACTAACAGTGAGGTGAAAAAATGAGAGGGAAACAGCTGAAACAAGAACTCTACCACCAAATCTGCTCAACAGAAGAGCTATGGAGCATTAATCTGTTGGGTGAGAAAGCAGAAAGCACAAAAGTCCTGCTTTAAAGGACCCTGGAAATTGTGAAACCACTCCTGCTGCAGTTAAAACTTGTTTTATCTCAGTATGAGATCATGAGGTTATCCTGAATTAACACCAAGTGCTTAAACACCTCGGTGACAGCCAGGGCAAACGAATCTAGACAGCCTGATGAAAAAAAATAAGCTTACTGTAATTCATTTAGGGGTGTCTTTAAAATAAATCTGTTTACTGGTAACTTGCAGGTCTGCAAAGCTGATACACACAGAAGACATTCAAAGTGACATTATGAAGAGCAGCTCTTAGCACCCAGTTTAGGAAAATAATGAAGCAAATGACCTGAAACAGCCAAGCAATGCTGCTTCTGTGGGTCAAGCACCATCCTGCTCTTCAATGTGCCACCAACCTGCAGGTATCAAGTTTTTTTGGTTTGTGTATCATCTACACAGTTTAGTAGCTGTAAAATCTCCTCCAATAGATGGAATTAGAGCAGTTGAAAATTAAGAAATGGGTCATTTAGTGTGTAAGGCATCACACTGAGTGTCAGGCTCCTGACTCCAACAGGTATGGCCATGGACAGGGTGTTTGATGACTCTGCACCACAGCTTCTTTGAAAAAAGAAGATGGAAGTGATCTTGCATGCCAGTCTGAAAGCTGCAAGGCTACACTTTTGTTTTCACAAGGCCACTCACACTTCTAGGATGCTAAATAAACAAAAAAAAATGTGTAAAAAAAACCCTGTCAGCTCTCAAAGATAATTTCATGGGCTTTCTTCATACAAAACAGACCATTGGACCTACCTTAGAAGGCCACCAGCCTTACTGCAGAGCTAATCCAAGGCTCCCCCAAAGCCTCAAGCTCCCACTGATGCTGGAGATTTGGGGGTAGGCACCTGTTTTTTGGAACTGGCTAGTGAACATGCTTCTGCAGTTCAGGGGAAGGTGGTACCTCCCATCACACCGTGGGGGCTGCAGCTACATGGTGCATCCTTGGGTCTTCAGCTGAGAGAGGCGTGGACAAGAAGGGAAGCAGTGGGGTCTGGCTGGGTCATTACACTCAGTAATTCACCTGAGTAGAGGATGCCTCAGTTCTCCACACTAGTTTTAATGGTTACTCTAATATATATGCCCTGTGTAATTGCCTACAGAAGGCCAACAGAAGAGAGGGTCAGCCCTGCTCCTGCCCTCCCCACCGCACTCAGGGCTCCTCCCCAGCCACAAGCCACACCAGATCCACCACACTTCAGTGTATGGAGCCTTATTTCATTTAATTTATCTGGCATGTGCAGAAATTAAGCACATGTGGGTGCTGTGATGGCACCTCCTGAAATACAGACACATGACAGAATCATTTTGGTCAGAAGAGACCTTTCACAGACACATGACAGAATCATTTCGGTCAGAAGAGACCTTTCAGAGCCTCAAGTCCAACCATCCCCCAGCAGTGCCAGGTCCCCATTGCCCCGTGTCCCTCACACCACATCTCCAGGGCTTGGAAACCCCTCCAGGGGTGGGGACTCCACCACTGCCCTGGGCAACCCTCCAGGGCAAGAAATTGTTCCTCAGGTCCAGCCTAAATCTCCCCTTGGGCAACCTGAGGCCATTTCCTCTTGTCTTATTCCTTGCTACATGGCAGCGTGGCCACCCACCTGGTGTAGTGCTCTGCTGTGCTAAATGAAGCAACCACAGGTTTATATCACAGCCCCTCTGCTCTGAGTTGTTATGCCTACTCTATGACAGATCCCCTTCAAAGCAGCCTCCTAAAACAGGGAAAAACAAAGCCCTGAGATGTGCCAAGCTGAAGATGTACCTGACATCCTCCTCCCTTATCCTTTCACTTCTTTCACACTGAAGAGTGGCCACAGCAATCAGGAAGCATCACCTCCAGGTGACTGGAGGTTACTGCAGGTGTTGATGACTTCGGGTGTTCCTCAAGGTCCCAGGCTGTCCATTGACCAAAATGACTCTTAAAAGCCCATCAGAGGCCAAGGGCTCTGTCAGGCTCACAGCAAGCTAGAGGCAATTACTCAAACTCCTCACAGCAGAGCATCTCACTAGAGCTGAGTTCAGTACTTTGCCCTAATACAGTAATAAATCAGTGGAGGTAAAGTCTCTCAGAGCTACTTCAACAACCACACTACTCTACTTGTGTGTATCCAGGGAGACCTTATTGCTGCCTTCCCCTATCTGGAGGGGGCCTACAAGAAAGCTGCAGGGGGGGTGGATAAGATATGGTCTGACCACCAGGTCACAGCTCTGCTACCTGAAGCCCTCTCTAGCTCTAGACACAGGTCCCCATACCTCACTGCTGCCCCAGACAAAGACTCCTGGAGAACCAGCATCCCTGTAGGGCCTCAGGCTCAGAGCAAATCATGGGCTCCAGCTTCTACCATATATGCATTTTTAACTTCAACACCAATTCTGTCCAACCCACCTGCTAAGCAGACCACACAGCTCACGTTTAAGGCCCACAGACCCCCAGCTGCTTCCATCCTGAAGCAATAAGGATGAAAACTATAAAGCAAAACAGTTTTGCAAAACCATGCTCTCAATCTGACATTTCTCTATTTGCTTTCAAGTAACAGAACCACAAAAATTTCCCATAACTAAAATGCCAGAGGGTGGTCCAAGCAGCAGTGATTATCTCCCTTCATTTGGGGAAAAGAATGAAAACCATGAAGCAGAATGTGGAATAAACCTGTCTCAGACTTGCACTGCTTGTCTTCGAAGGGCAGAGCAGGTTGTCCCAGGCGTGCTGTGTAACCAGAAGGAACTCACTGCCATCTCCAAAGGGAAACTGTCCCTCCCACAAATCTCACTGATCTGTCAGAAATTCTGCCCCCTCTCCTCCATCGACAGGAAACTCTTGGGTAACACTAAATTTTAAGAAGAATGAAACCTGGAACATTCGTCATCTACTCCAAGCACTTCTGCAATCTTCTGCAGGTCCAACATCAAACATTTTCCAACAATCAACCACTTAATCCTCACATGTTTTCTCAGTAAAACACAACACACTAAAGAGATCTGCAGAACTTCTCTCCAATATTAATAACAACAAAAGAAATTAAATACACATACAATCAGTGGTATGGGAAACCTTGCCTTTAGAGAAATAGAGGCACATGGAGTGTCTGGAAGAGATGCACTATGCAGGAAAGACAAGGGCATCCTGAAGAAACTAAATATGACCTGCACACAAGGATTAGACATTTCTTTGGGCTAAGGATGTGATTAAGAAGAAGTAAGTGGGATAAATACCCACTGTCATTTCTCACGAGACAGAGAATCCTTGTGTATCTGATGTGCAGATTAGGGAGAAAATAAGGCAGGCAGGGGTGGAGAGTAGTTCAGGGCAAAGGAGATACCACAAACTCATAGCACAGCAATGGGCAATACTGTCAAAAGGTGAGGGGCTGGAGTGTGGCCAGAGA